>NC_133324.1:865413794-865677878 GCF_042186555.1 Aquarana catesbeiana
TGCCCTGGGGTACAAAGGCTTCACCAATTCCAACTGTTTCTCCAGCGTTACCTTCCTCTTTATTTCATTCTGACCTTGTGCTCAGATCCACCGTGTGCTATGACTTATAAAGACATGGGGAGTGGCCATCCGGTGACACCATATAGAGGCCATGCCCCCTTATGATGTCACCGTCCCATCATGCCCTGGGCGGTGACGTCATAAGGGGATGGGGCCTCCATGTGACATCACTGGATAGCCCCGCCCCATGTCTTTATAAGTCATAGCACATGGTGGATCTGGCATTACACCAGGAGAGGGTGTTGAGTCAACATCGCAGGAAGAACAGAGGGAGAAGACAGCGCAGAGAGGAGAAGAACCAGAGAGGGCTAGAAGACATCAGCGGAGAAGAGCCAGAGAGGGGAGAAGAAATCGGAAGAGACGCTGGAGCTGCCTTAATAAATTACTTTAAAAACCTGTGTACTGTGTTTTATTTTTGACACTTTTTTTTTTAGGTGAATGGGTAGGGGTACAATGTACCCCAAACTCATTCACATAGGGTGGGGATCTGGAGGCCCCCCTTGTTAAAGGGGGCTTCCAGATTCCGATAAGCACCTCACCCACAGATCCCGACAACCAATGGTCAGGGTTGTCGGGAAGAGGCCCTTGTCCCCATGAACATGGTGCTTTGGGGTGGCGCAGAGCCCCCCCTGCCCCAAAGCACCAACCCCCCATATTGAGGGCATGTGGCCTGGTATGGTCCAGGAAGAGGGGGGTGCTCATTTGTCTCCTCCCTTTTCCTGACCTGCCGGGCTGCATGCTCAGATAAGGGTCTGGTATGGATTTTGGGGGGCCCCCTTAAAATCCATGCCAGACCGAAGGAGCTGGTATGGTCTTGGAGGGGGAACCCATGCCGTTTTTTGTTTTTTTTTTCTATTTGGCATGTAGTTTCCCCTAAAGATTCATACTAGACACAAAGTGCCTGGCATTGTCGGGATCAAAGTCAGATCCCCATTCATTGAAGTCGGACCAGTGTGAACCCGGCCTGAGATTGTGACCACCTCTTCTTGAGGCTGACTTAAAGTGATTGTAAAGCTTTGTGTTTTTTTTTTTTAAATAACAAACATGTCATACTTACCTTCACTGTGCAGTTCATTTTGCACAGAGTGGCCCTGATCATCCTCTTCTGGGGTCCCCCGACGGCGCTGGTAGCTCCTCCCCGCATTGTATAACCCCCTAGGAGAATCGCTCTCCCGGGGGGTTACCTTGCAGGAAAGCTCCCGAGTTCAGCATTTGCGTCCATAGATGCAGAATGCCAGACTCGGCCCTACCCCCCGGCGCAGCATCATTGGATTTGATTGACAGCAGAGGAAGCCAATGGCTGCGCTGCTATCAATCTATCCAATCAAGAGCCGAGAACCCCCGGCAGAGGAAGAACGCGTATCCGCTGTGGGAAATTCCAGGGCTCAGGTGAGTAAAACGGGGGGCGGTCACTAGACGTTTTTTCACCTTAATGCATAGGATGCATTAACCGCTTGCCAGATGTACGTCGGCAGAATGGCACAGGCAGGCAAATGGGCGTACCTGTACATCCCTTTAAATTTGATGCCTATCGGGCGCGCATGCCGGCGGTGAGGAGAGGCAGAATGGGGAGATGCCTTTGTAAACAAGGCATTTCCATGTTCTGCCTTGTGACATGACAGAGATCCACTGCTCCCTGTCATCGGGAGCAATGATCGCTGTCATGTCAGTGGTAGCCCATCCCCCCTACAGTTAGAACACCTCCCTAGGACACACTTAACCCCTTGATCGCCCCCTAGTGTTTAACCCCTTCCCTGCCAGTGTCATTTACACAGTAATCAGTGCATTTTATAGCATTTGCTGTATAAATGGCAATGGTCCCAAAATAGTATCCGATATGTCCGCCGCAATGTTGCAGTCACGATAAAAATCGCAGATCACCGCCATTACTAATGAAAAAAAAATAATAATAAAAATGCCATAAAACTATCCCCTATTTTGTAGACACTATAACTTTTGCGCAAACCAATCAATATACGCTTATTGCGATTTTTTTACCAAAAATATGTAGAAGAATACATATCAGCCTAAACTGAGGAAAAAATTTGTTTTTTTTTGTAAAAATTGGGATATTTATTATAGCAAAAAGTAAAACATTTTGTGTTTTTTTTTCAAACTTGTCGCTCTTCTTTTGTTTATAGTGCAAAAAATAAAAACCGCAGAGATGATCAAATATCACAAAAGAAAGCTTTATTTGTGGGGAAAAAAATGATAAAAATTTCATTTCTGTACAGTTTTGCATGACCAAGCAATTGTTATTCAAATTGCAACAGCGCTGAAAATTGGCTTGGGCAGGAAGGGGGTGAAAATTACCTGTATTGAAGAGGTTAAGGTGAAAAAACATGAGGGTTTACAACCCCTTTAATTGATCTCTAGGTCTGTGCTCGTTAAGACCTTAGATGCTTGGACTCTTTCCCCTGTGTGTGTAGCTAACTACACCTGCTCATACTTTGAAAGTGGTAGACCAACAGCTGTTACTACTGTGGGGTATTCACACACCTTAGACTTCCATTATTTGGAACTACCCTGCTTCCCCTCTGGTGGTTGAAGGTTAGTATATAGAGTCCAGGCTATGCCTATGATAGATTTGCCCTTTGTTGGACAGTTGAATATACCATGACTTTGACTTTATTTGGCTGCACATCAGTAACACACAACGTGGAAGTTTATTTGTGTACTTTCTGGTTGACTTGCTGCTCATTAGAAATACACAACACTAAGTTGTCTGTTTGACTGTGCCCATTGAGCATCAGAAATACACAACATTGTTTTGTGTCTGTTCTATCATCTTGGTTATATGATTCTTATTGCTCATTAGCCATTTCTAACATTGAATTTTTTGTTGGTAACATTTCTGCTAGTTATGTAACTGTACTCTGTTACTATTCAAAAAGGCACAGCATTTAAAGTTAGCAACATTTCCATTGATAATATGTCTGTACCCTGTTGCTAATCAGAAATGCAAAGCATTGAAGTTTGCACCTGACATTTCTGTGGGTAATATGATAGTACACTGTTGCTAATCAAATGCATAGCATTAAAGGTTGCTAATGACATTTCTATGGGTTATATGGTTATACACTGTTAGTAATTAAAAATGCACAGCATTTAATGTTAACGTCTTTTCTGTGGATTATATGACTGTACACTGTTGCTAAACAGGATTGCACAGCATTGAAGGCAGACATCCCAACCTGCAAAAACTCATTTCAGGAAGGTGGCGCTTCGCACCAGCAAACGCCCAGATCCCTGCGTAAAAATAGTTTTTAAATCACTTTCTTAATATTTTTGGCAGTGTGGTTTTGGCAGTGGACGGCGTCAGTAGTGGGTTTTTTTTTTTGTTTTTTTTTTATATTTTTACAATTTTTAATTTTGTTTTTAATTTTTTTTTCACAATGCTTTTTGGGGGGAGGGGGTTGGGGCAGTGGACAGTGTTGGTAGGGCAGGGGAGAGTGGTGTCAGTAGTTTTTTATTTTTTTTACACTTTTTCATTTTTTTTAGAATTTTTGTACAATATTTTTTGGGGGCTTTGGTGAGATCTAGACCCCTGACATCTCCCCTTTGAGACAAAGGGACTGAGGACACAGATTCCCCAGTCTCTTTCTCCACACTAAAGATGAATGAACAGGAGACAGAGGCTCTTGTCCATTCATAAACTGAGCAGAGTAAACACAGTTTACTCTGCTCCGTAATCACAACACACAGGAGCGATCTCGCTCACTGTGTCCTATTATTAGTCCCGTCCCCCGCCGCAGCCGGCGGGAGAGAAGAGGAGGGGAGCCGGTTGAGGGGGAGCGGGGAAGGACATGGAGGGGGACGGGGGAGGAGTACACAGGGAGGAGCTGGGGATGATCGGCTGATGGGACAGCTGTGATCACCGATCTCCCTGTATTGCTTTTTAGCCATCAGCCGCGAGAGGGAGAGGATGAGAGAGAGCAGCTGTCAGCTAAAAATCTATACAGAGGAGATCATGATCACAGCTGATCCCCACCGCACCGATCATTCCTGGAAGATCGGGAGCCGCCGCAGAAAGGGAGACTGAAGTCTGCTAGTGACATTTCTGTTGGTCTATGCTATGGGTTATGATAAACTATGCTTTATCATAACTCATCTGTTTCTGTCGAGGGCGACATCAAATTTTGTGGGGGAGAGAGTAAAGGATGTATAAAAATAGACACCCCTCAAAAATTAAGTTTTTATATGTTCGGCAGCAGCCTGGAACCAAAATCCTGCACATTTCCTAGTGCACTGCAGGTGGAAAGGAAAATACAGTAACTTGTTTCTGCTGGGAACTTCCTTCAGTTGCACCCTGTTCCCTTAGGGCAGTGATGGCGAACCTTGGCACCCCAGATGTTTTGGAACTACATTTCCCACTATGCTCACCCACACTGCAGAGTGCAAGGAGCATCATGGGAAACGTAGTTCCAAAACATCTGGGGTGCCAAGGTTTGCCATCACTGCCTTAGGGTAATGTATGTCCCATGTGTCTTGCAGGTAAGAAATATCAAATCCAGGGCCAGAACTAGCACTAAAATCTTTTAGCATATGTTCTTGTGACAAGTAAATGCTGCCACAGGGTAATGTGAGAACAAACTGTATGATTTTTTTATTGAACTTTTGCAGATATATATATTCCTAGTGTGCAAGACATTTGCTTTTTTGCAGTCCATTACTAAAATGTTATTCAGAAGCATTTGAGACTATATGTGCAGAGTTTTATGTATGTTTGCTGCATTTTATCACTGTTTTGTTCAGTTGCACCCTGTTCCTTAATGTATGTCCCATGTGTCTTGCAGCTACCATCGATTAAACACCCCAGTTTCACCTGCCACTATGGCACTGTGTAATTTAATCATTCATCATATGTGCAATATAGACTTTTACCCACTGATCACTATATGGAACCTGGTATTGGTTGGAGCACCAGGACCATCAATGCCCGCATTTTACCATGCGTATCTGAAGAAGCGTCCTCTTCCTCATAAGACTCCCATGAATTATCCACAGTGGAGAACATAAAGCAGGAAGAAGGGGAGGGGGGAGCAGATGACATACCAGAGGATCATCATTTTTCATGGAATCACTTTGGACCATCCAGACAAGGTTAAAAATGAGAAACACTGGACTGTGTGAAAGGCATTGCTCAAGGATTTCACGTCACACTTAAATGGCAGTTTGAGTATCAAGAACTATAAACAGGAGGTTGAGGACATGGCCAATTTATTTTTTTTATTTTTTTTATTTTATGAGCTTAATTGTTTAAACTTAAATTTTGTGAAGAGCATTGAAAAGGTTAACCAATTTTTTTAATGCCCAAAAACCGTTCCTCAGCAGCCAGACGATAAGCAACTACTTATAGCACAGGCAACACTTTGTGACATATTAGTTAAATGGTATGAACCTGTCTGTGAAAGATCCTCAACTTCTTCAATACTGTTTGTTTGTTTTTTTTTATGCAAATCACTGATGATATATGGAAAGGAATAGCAAAAAGCATATCCTGTGACGTCATGATTAAAACCTTTGATGAGCATCTCCAGAACTACCATCAAATGCCACAGGGTGCTGCTGGCAGCAAAGGAGTTCTTTCTTAAAGGCTAAGTTCACCCAGAATCAGTGGGTCACAGATGCAATGTTGGGCTCCTGCACACAACTGCCTCATTTTATAACGGCAGAGTGAATGAAATACAAGAGTGCTGATTCTTTTAAACTACAACTCCATTTGCAGCAGTGGAAGACGGGGCTTGTAGTTTCTCCATTTACAGTTTTTTGTGAAAACGGCACAGCCATTTCAGCATGTGACAGCAAGTGCTGGGAAAAGAGACTCTGTCTGCTGTCATAATGGGGGGGACTAGAACATCTTACACCCTAAATACAAGTGTAACATGTTCTTAAAAGGTGAATTTTTTTTATTTTTTAAAGCTTTTGCTAAAGCCCAAAACAATCAAAGATCTGAGTATCAAGTTTTATATTCTCTATTACCTGAGCGCAGTGCTGGTGTGTCAACATCTGCAGAAACCAGGGGTGGTCAACAACATGACCGTGTACTAATGGGAGAAGAGAGTGCACTACTGATACGTCACTCAAGAACATGCAGAAAGACACGGATGCTTCAAGTAGTCCCTTTCACAGAAAATGAAGAAATGTGGTTCAATGTATATTTTGGGGAGGTAAGGCTTGCTAAAAGAATGTTTTGCAGAGGACACATTATTTATATCTTCATTGGGGCAGAAATGTACTACATGATAAATGACTTAAGGAGATATCATGAGAGGTTCAAACTACTAAATGTAATAAGCCATGTCATCCATCAAGTATGCAAGAAGTGGACAATGCAAGAATATTCTGATGTTGACAGGTATCTTTTGAACACAACTCTGATGGTGGATTGATGATATAGAGAAGACTATAACTGGCATCTGTCATGCGTCTGTACTGGTCACTCAAGCTAGTGCTAGCAGTACAGCCAGCGGCCAAGCAATAACCTCAAAAACCAAAGAACCTCAAAAGGAAAATTAGATGTTCCAACAGGATCCAGAGATTAAGGAAAAGTACCAAATGAAAAGTGGAACACGTTTCCTGAGAGCAGCGTGGATATAAATCAATGATTTTTTTTTTTTTTAAATAAGATTGCTTTGATTTAAAATCGTTTTTTTGTTTTATCAAATTTTATTTTAATAAAATGCTTTTGGAGTAAAAATCTATTTAGGATACATTAATAATTTAGTTTATTCAGCATGAAATGGAGCGTAGTTATATAGCATGAGGCTGTATATTCTGCAATATTTACATTTTTGGTAAACTCATTCAATGAATGCAAGCTGAGATAACACGCACTGCATTCACAATTTCACAGTAACCATGAGATAAACCAAAGTTCAAGAATATTCCTTTATCCCATTGTTTTGCAAATCTATGTACACTACAAACTGTATGATTGAATCGGTTCTGATCACTGTTTTACTAACCTGACAGATTATTCTAAATAGGAAACCTTCATTTTATTTGCAAATATTAAAGATTCTAACTGCCAGCATACATTTAAAGAGCACCTGTCATTTCAGATCCATCATGGCAGCGCCTGTTAGGCATCCACTCACCTGCTGCCTCCACTTCCCTCACCTTGTTGTTTCACTGCCAGCCATCCCATTAAAGTGAATGGGACTGTTGAGTCAACAGCGGGTCAGAGGAGGAGCTGCTGCAGGACAGAAATGACCGTTGCTCTTTAAAAATTATGATTTTAAATCAAGCCTTTTTACTAGTGATTTAAATCGACTTTGATTTAAATCAAATACACCCTGCCTGAGAGCTACATTTCAAGATGTTCCAAGAAAATATTGGGTTCAAAACACCAGTGTTGTGGTAAGGGTTTTCTCAAGTCGTGTTCCAGGATGGCACCCTGATAGATGACTGGTCCACCTAACAGGAAACACAATCAATCAAGAGGTTAAAGGCCCCCGCCCCTCCCTGTGTTCCTCAGTTTTTGATTGTGTTTCCCCACAGTGAAACAGTTATTTTTTCTTATGACCCGAAGCCTGGGGCTGGTGGTCTCCCCCTGGGAGCCGGACCAAATGCCTGGGTAGCTGCTGGGTATGGCCGGATATTTTCTATCGTTCCTGGGGGATCCCCCTATTTTTTCCTCGGGGGGGCGGCAAAAATTGGAAGAGCCCCCCTGAGTGCTGGAGGACCCTGGGTACAGTGGTGTACCCAGAACTTCAGGGGCCAATCTTCCTGTCTCCCTTCCTTACCTGTGCGGTGGCTGTGCAGATGAAGGAATCTGGTTTTCCTGCTGAGGGCAGCATTTCTGCGCAGGGGGGTAGAGTCCTATGCAGCGGTGTCTGCAGGACTATGGCTTTATCCAGCAGGACTGTGGCCATCACCCGTCCACACATCCGCCCGTCCGACCAACCAGCCGTTTGCTGGGATCGCGCGGTGACTCCCTTTGCTGAGTACAGCTCAGTGTCTTGTGGGCGCTCGGTGCCATTTTCCTGAGGATCGTGGAGGAGTGACATCACTTCCTCCTCTGGACAGGAAATGACCTCAGCATGTGCTGCGCCGTTTCCAGTCTTAGGCAAAATGGCGGCAGCAGCGCGATGCAGCCACATAGAAGGATATAAAATCCACAGGGAGCAGGTGCCCGCGTCCCCTCTGCGCTGGTGTGTATCAAGGTTCCCTCCTGAAGCAGCATGGAACATGAGGAGAGACCTGCAGGGTCTACGGCCATGGAAGAGACCACAGGGGGTGAGTCTGACCGGCCTCCAGGGGTTTAGATGGGGGAGAGTACCCCAACTCTTCTCCTCTGAGTCTCGCAGTGATTTGCCTGTGTTTTTTTTTTTTTTTCAGGGGACGATGCTACTGCCCGTGAGGTTGCCAGCCGTCCCGTGAAATCCTCCACCCGTTCTAAGAGATGTGGGAACTGTAATGATAGGTTACCCCCAGATCATCCAAAGCCCTTCTGCTTTAAGTGCATACAGAAGTTGACAGGGAAGGAGACATCTCAGATTATGAAAGAGTTCCTCACAGTACAAACTGAGATGCTGTCCACTTTAAAGGCTTTTCAATCCTCCCTTAAGCCTAGGGACTCAGAGGCTCATCCTAGTAAGGATGCCTCCTCCCAGGAGGGCTCCACCTCCTCCTAGGGGGTCTAGATACCAGGCGGATGCTCTGAAGTATCCACTTTCTCAGGATTCAGAGGAAGAAGGCGAGTCTGAAACCCTTGATCAGGGATTTTCGGACGAAGGGGTGGTGGACAACCAAGAGGAGGATGGGAGGGAGGACTCCAAGTCTAGCAGACATATATTTTCAGCTGACAACATGGAGGATATTCTGAGAGCTGTTTACGCTTCAGAAGAAATTCAGGAGCCTGCTGAGCAGGTTTCTGCTCAAGATAAAATGTATAGAGGTTTAATTAAACCTCAGGTCAGGGTGCTTCCAGTGCTTCCAGTGCATTCCGCCATCAAAAGGGTCATCTTAAGGAATGGAAAGAACCAGAAAAGAGGCTCCTGAAATATAAAACATGGAAGCATAGATGCCCTTTTACCGAGGAGAATGAGGAAAAGTTTTTCAAGACTCCTAGGCTAGACGCCTCCTTACCTCCTTAGGTGTCCAAACAGTCTGATCTTTCCTTCGAAGACACTGGTAATTTAAAGGATCAAATGGATCGGAGGGCTGAAACCGTTTTACGCAGAGCCTGGGAGGCTAACGCTGCGGCTATGAGCCCCGCGTTAGCCTCAGCTTGCATCGCAAGGAATGCGGACATGTTGGTCTGTAAACTGATGGACCACGTATCCCGGACCTCCAAATCTAAGATCTTAGATTCTTTGGATGTCATAGGGAATGCTGTCGCGTACTTAGCGGATGCTGCGGTTGAGACAGTACGTACAACCGCTAAATAAGGTGCTTTATTAAACTCAGCCAGGCGAGCCCTCTGGGTTAAGACTTGGGACGGGGATAGCTCATCGAAAACCCATCTATGCGGTCTCCCTTTTGAGGGGACTCTCCTTTTTGGTTCCGGCCTAGATTAGGCCCTGGCCAGGTCTACCGAAAAGAGGAAAAAATTCCCTACTAAACCTAGGAGGGAGAGGAAGAGGTTTTTTTCGAGGCCTCCAGGCAAAAAAACGCTTCTCGGAGAAAAAAGGTCTCCCCTAATAGACATTGGGGTGCTGGAAAGGACAAGCAAAAGTCAGGCATTCTCTTTTTCCAGCCAGAAGTCGGGTGACAAGACCCCTAAAATTACTTTCCAGTACGGGGAAGACTTTCCCACTTTGCCCCTCAGTGGGAAAGGGTCACTCAGAGCCCCCATATTCTTCAAATTGTAAGAGAGGGTTACAGATTAGAGTTTCTCTCCCCTCCACCCCCCAAGTTTCTCTTGACTTACCTTCCCAGGGATCCCTGCAAAGCAGCAGGAATCCTTTAGAACGTAGAAGAGCTGGCCAGTCAGGAGGTCATAATACCAGTCCCAGTGGGCCAGCAGGGTCAGGGTGTTTACTCCCACATTTTTGTGGTACCAAAACCCTCAGGAAGGTATCATCTTATCATAAATCTAAGGAACCTCAATGTTTTTCTTCGATACAAGAAGTTCCGCATGGAGAGTGCTTATTCACTCAGGAGACACCTCCTCAAGGAAGTGTATATGGTGACCTTAGATTTAAAAGACTCCTACCTTCACCTCCCTATTTTTCAGGACCATCAGATCTTCCTGAGATTCGCGATTGCTTCTCCAGAGGGAGTACAGCACTGGCAGTTTGCGGCCCTCCCCTTTTGGACTGGCATCCAGTCCAAGAGTCTTCACAAAGGTCATGGCAGAGGTGGTGGCCTTCCTGCATCTCCAGGGAGTGGCATTGATTCCCTTGACATTTTGATTTACAATCTGAATCGGGATCAGCTACTTCTGGATCTATCCAGAGTAATGGAGACCTTAGAAGCCCTGGGATGGATCATCAGCAGGGAAAAATCCTTGCTGACTCCTGCCCAAACAAAGTCGTATCTAGGTTTCCTGGTGGACTCCGGAACAAAAATTAGTTCTACAGCAGAGCAAAGTAGAAGGCCTCATATCAGCAGTCACATCACTGTTACAGACAAAGAACATCTCCTACAGAGGTATCACGAGTGTACTGGGTCTGATGACTGCATCTATCCCAGCAGTTGGGCACAACTACATTCCAGGACCCTCCAGCACTTCCTCCTATCCTCTTGGGACAGGAAAAGAGACTCTCCGGACATAGAGATTGTCATTCCGGTTGAAGTAAAAGACTCTCTTCACTGGTGGCTTCTTCCTCAGAGGCTTCAGGGGGGTTTCCTTTGGAGCCAACTTCAGCCTCTCAGGATAACTACAGACGCAAGTTCCTTGGGGTGGGGGGCCCACCTGGAGGATCTAATAGCTCAGGGGTCCTGGGATCCAAAGCAAAGAAGGGCCTCCTCCAACTTTCAGGAGCTTTTGGCCATAGGGGAAGCGCTAAAAGCTTTTGAGGTGAGGATCAGGGGCCAGGAGGTGCAGGTCTTATCAGACAATGCCACAGCGGTAGCATTCCTGAATCATCAGGGAAGCACCAGATCTACAACGCTCCTATCCCTATTAGCGGAGATCCTGTCCTGGGCGGAGAATTGGATTCTCTCTATTTCCGCAATCCACATAAAGGGAACTTTGTATGTAGAGGCAGACTACCTCAGTCGTCAGCCGATTCTGCAGGGGGAATGGGAATTGAATCCAGAGGTCTTCTCCCTGGTAAGTCGGCAGTTCGGCGTTCCAGAGATAGATCTCTTTGCCCGCAGAAAAAGCAGAAGGGTAAAGAGATTCTTTTCCCTTGCCTGAGAGAGGGGCTCAGAGGGGATAGATGCATTGGCACAAGTTTGGGACTTCCGACAGGCCTATGCTTTTCCCCCCTTGGGGTTAATTCCGAGGATTCTTCAAAAATTGTTCCTCTCGGAAGGCAACTTGATTCTGATAGCCCCCTGGTGGCCCAAGAGAGCTTGGTTTCCAACCCTGCAGGGTTGGTCCATAGCCCCACCTCTTCACCTCCCTGTCTGGTGCAACCTTCTTCTTCAGGGTCCAGTCTGCCATCCAGACCCCAGCTTCTTCAAGCTGATGGCCTGGCTCTTGAAAGGCAGAACCTGTGGGAGAAGGGAATATCGGACAGAGTAGTGGATACACTGCTCCTTTTTAGTAGAAAGCCGATCACAAGGCGTATTTACGCCAAGACCTGGGGGATTTTCTCTCGCTGGTGTCAGGTGAGAGGGACTTCACAGAAAGAGATCCCCGCTATTTTAGAATTTCTCCAGGATGGAGCAGATCTGGGTTTGGCAACCAAGACCCTTAAGGCGCAGGTCTCAGCCTTGTCCTGTTTTCTGGAGAAACGCTTGGCATTGCACCCCCTGATCAAGAGATTTCTCTCGGTCAGAGAGGTTGTCCCCTGTTCAGATGTCTAGGTGTCCTCCTTGGGACCTTACCTTAGTACTAGATGGGTTAACAAGGGCCCCGTTTGAACCAATAGATCAGATCCCCCTTAGGATCCTGACCTTTAAGTTGGCCTTTTACTAGCAATCACCTCAGCCCGGAGAGTAGGTGACATCCAGGCTTTTTCGATTAATGAGCCATTTTTTCGTTTATTTGAGGACAGGTTTATACTTAGGCAGGACCCCCTGTATCTCCCTAAGGTAGCATCAAAGTTCCATAGGACTCCAGAAGTAGTGCTACCTTCCTTTTTGTAGTAATCCCAAGAATGAAAGCGAAGTTTCTTTTTCACTGTCTTAACGTCAGACGCTGTTTATTATCCTACTTAGAAAAAGTTAAGGAGTTTCGAAAGTCCAGCCATCTTTTAGTTAATTTCTCTGGCCAAAAGAAGAGTCAACAGGCATCCAAGGCTTCCATAGCTAGATGTATTAAGCATGCCATTTCTTTAGCCTATGAGCAGTCCGGTAGGGCAGCTCCTAGAAACCTTAAATCGCATTCCACGCGAAGGAGGGGTTTCTATACTGCTGGAGGGGAGGTCTACACTGAGGGAGGGGGGTCTGTACTAAAGGGCGACTATAGTTGGTGGAGGGGAGGTGACACAAACTTTTTCTCACTGGGTGACACCAACTGTAGTGACGTTACTGCCTGGATGTCTCTTTAGTTCTCCCTATCTATTTTTCCTTTTCTCTCTTCCCCATATCCCTCTCTCCTCTCCTCTCAATTTCTTCTCCTCTCTCTTTTTCCCATAATTTTTTTTTTTTTTTTTTTCTCCTCCTTTCCTTTTTCCCAACCCACCCCCAGTAAATGTGAAATTCCAAATAAGTACTTCCATGTTAGTTTCAGTAAAGCGTTGCAAACAAGCAACAATTAAATCAAAATGTCCTCTTGCATCTCTAAAATGAACAGATTTGTAGAATGTATACTCTCTGCTATGATGCAATAACATAGAATATCACTCTGCTTGCGATGTAAATGATGAGGCACTTGATCATGTCTCTGTAGGACTCATGAACGAATGTGTGTTTTAAATGTAATTTCCTCCAGGAAACCAGAACAATTTAGAAATTAAGTAAAATGTAGGTATAAAAGCAAGTGGATCTGCATGTCCCTGATGACCTGCAGCCATCTGTTAACCTTGTGGCAAGGAAGAGGAAGCAAGATATTTGTCCTTTACATACAACAATTACCTTAGCAGTACTGTTCCCCAGGAGGGACTGTTTACTCTCATACTGAGGGAGTGCTAAACCAAAATAGCATTTGACCGATAAACGGAACTGCATTATGGATGATATAAATATATTTCAGGTGAATGTTTTCCTGTCACTTTTGCTTTACAAAAAAAGCATTATATTAACTGTTTCAGCCTGGATTTTGGGCTGAATTCGGACCTGAAATGGTCCAAAAGACATGCAGGACTCCTGTGCAATTCGCACCGAAGCCGCTGCAAAGATGTGTGAACCGGCTCCATAGAGAATCAGTCACAATCTCCTGCTGTGCGAATTGGATGCAGCAGCAGTTGGCCAAATAACACCCCAGCCTGGATGTCTCTCTATTTCTTCCTTTCTTTTACTCTGTCTCCCTGTGCCTCTTTTTCCCCGTATCTCTCAATTTCCTTCTCATTTTCCTCCACCCCTCTGGAGTCCAGATGCAGTGGCGTCGCGGGAGGTGCAGCCCTCTCCGGGTGACACCCGCGGGCAGCAGCACTGCTAACCCCACACGGTCCTCACCCCCTACCCTGATTTCTCGTATCTCTCCAGCTGTCTCCCTGTTTCACACAGCGGAGCAGACCAAAGCCCCCCCCCCCCACATCTACATAGGAGGGAGTCCAAGAGACACACTGCTGTGCCTTTCCCACGCTGTTCTGGGGTCTGCACTGATGGAGGGGGGGGTCTGCACTGATGGGGTGTCTATACTGATAGGGGGTCCACACTGAGGGAGGGGTTTCTATACTGCTAGAGGGGAGGTCTACACTGAGGGAGGGGGGTCTGTACTAAAGGGCGACTATAGTTGGTGGAGGGGGGGTGACACCAATTTTTTCCGCACAGACACAGCTGATCACAGATTGGTATAAAGGTCCAATCAAAGCAGCCCTGTGTCCAATCACAGCTGATTACAATGTAAGCACACTTGCTGGTTATCGGCATTCCTTTCCTCATGCTGTCAAAAGGGACATCTACACTGATAATCAGTGTTCTGATCATCAGTGCAGCCCTAATAGTGCCCATCAGTGCCCATCATTGCTGCAAATCAGTACCTGATCATCAGTGTCGCCTACCAGTGCCATTCAGTGCTTCCTATTAATGCTCATCAGAGCCACCTATTTAGTGCCCATAACTGCTGCCTATCAGTGCAGCTTCATCAGTACCTCCTCACCAGTGCTACCTCATCTGTGCCCATCAGTACATGCAGCCTCATCAGTGCACATCAGTGAAGGAGAAAAATTACCTGTTTGCAAAATTTTATAATAGAAACTAAGAAAAAGGTTTGTTTTTTTTTTATCCAAACTTTTTAGCAAAAAATTTAAAAACCCAGTGGTGATTAAATACCACCAAAAGAAAGCTCTATTTGTGTGGGGAAAAAAAATGATAAAAATTTCATATAGGTACAGTGCTGCACAGGGGCGGATCCGGGGGGGGGGGCAAATGCAGGTGAGTCAGAGCCGGCGGGTGGCTCCGTAAGTGAGAGAGCCACCGGGCGGCTCCGCAGGAGAGAGACAGCGGGTGGCCCAGCGGCTCAGTTAGTGAGATGTGCCGACGCCACTCGATGTGTTTGTTGGCTGCTGGCCAATCACGGAGGCCGGCGGGCGGGGGAGCAGAGAGATGATATCATCTCTCACCGCCGGGCGCCCGCCCTGCATCCCTGCAGTTCCCCCCTCACCATGCAGGCAGCTGCGGCAGCAGAGAGATTAGATCATCTCTCTCCTGCCTGTCTCTGGGACACAAGAGATCACCTTAGCAGGTGGCAAGTGACAATCTTCATCTGGTGACAGGCGACCTGGCAAGTGACAATCCGCAACATGTGGCAAGTGACAATCTGCATCTGGTGACAAGCGACGTGGCAAGTGACAATCCGCAACATGTGGCAGGCAACGTGGCAAGTGACAATCTGCATCTGGTGACAGGCGACGTGGCAAGTGACACACTTGGGACTCCCACTGATTCTGCATTATGGTGAGTTAAACTATTTAATTTTTTATAACAATGTAATAATAGTAATAATGCGCTTCAATCATCCTGACACCATAACAACCATGGTGCCGTGATGATTGAAGCACCAACACCAGCCATTTCCCCGATAGATGTACCCCAAAAAATTATATTTTCTGGCAGTGCCCCTCCCGAGACTAGACTCTGGATCCGTGCAAATGTCATTCAAAGTGCGACAGCGCTGAAAATTGGCCTGGGCGGAAAGGGGTTAAAAGTGACCAGTAGGCAAGTGGTTAAAGAATAAGTCCACTTTAAAAGAAAGTACATTATCTCTTTCTGCCCCCACCTCCCCAACTCCCCTGATGTAAACTAGCCCATCCTCCCCTCCCTTGGTGCATACTTACCTTGAGCTTGCACTGCTGTGTTCCAGAGCTTGTTTACATCCCCACACAACTATTTTCTGTGGGGTCATTTTAGTAATTTCCTGTGGTTCTTAATTAGAACATTGATCAAACATCTTGAGTTTCTCCGGCATCAGGACATGCATCTGGAAATGAGGAGGTCTCTGTCTCAGTGACAATGGTTACCAGGACAAATAGAAGGAGAATCTCCACATTGGGAACACAGACAGCAATAAAAATTTGTCAGAGGGCCCAATCCTTCCCCACTCTATCCAAAACTAATATTAAAAAAATTGCTTTTACATACACTTTAACCGCTTAAGCCCCAGAAGATTTTACCCCCTTCCTGACCAAAGCACTTTTTGCGATTCTGCAATTGCGTGGTCGTGCGATGTTGCACCCAAACAAAATCGCGACCGCCGGGCACTCGCAGCGGGCGTGCGCCCTTAGTGGCCACAGGGCGAGGCGACGTTGCATATCGTCGTTTCGCCCAGCCATGCCATTCTGCCGCAGTAAAACTGTGGCGGCTGGTCGGCAAGTGATTGATTATATATATATATATATATATATATATATATATATATATATATATATATATATATATATATATATATATATATATATAAACTATACAGCTGTTCCAATCCATCTGCCAATGTATGATTCTAAGGGGAATTCCAGTGAAGAAAAATGCATCATAGAGTTCATAGAAAGCAGTGAGAGAGTAGTCAGAGAGCTCACTGGCTCAGGTTAGGCTGCTCACAACAAACAAGGCTACCATCCAGCAAGTTAACAGGGAAAAAAGGCACTCATGAAAGGAGCGCCAGACCAAACAAGAATGCCGCGTACACACGGTCTGAATTTTCGGCTACAAAAGTCCGACAGCCCGTCCGACAGACTTTCGACGGACTTTTGGCGGGCTTGCGGCGGACTTTCTAACGAACGGACTTGCCTACATACGATCACACAAAAGTCCGACGGATTCGTATGTGATGATGTACACTGGACTAAAATAAGGAAGTTGATAGCCAGTAGCCAATAGCTGCCCTAGCGTGGGTTTTTGTCCGTCGGACTAGCATACAGACGAGCGGATTTCTGGGTCTGGCGTAGTTATGACGTAAAGATTTGAAGCATGTTTCAAATCTAAAGTCCGTCAGATTTGCGGCTGGAAAAGTCCGCTGAAAGTCCGGGGAAGCCCACACACGATCGGATTGTCAGCGGGCTTTGGTCCGTCGGCGTCTGTCGGACTTTTGTAGACGAAATGTCCGACCATGTGTAAGCGGCATAAGAGTCCAAATTCAGTCATTTGTTTATACTAGGAAAAACATCCAATGCTTTTTGGGGGGTCAGAAAAAAACTCCCTCTTCTTCAGGGCTACAACAGAACACAATATAATGTAATGCAATAAAAAATATAAAATCTTTAGGGGGCAGATAACCAGTCACCCTACAGTGAAGGAAGAGTTTTTGTAGTGCAATGACCAATTGCTAAAAGTAAGGCCATCAGGACAACTGTTTTCTGTCACTATTCAAGTTCCCATCCAGAGCAATGGCTGAAATTGCCATTTTCAGAAACCTAGAAGTGCTGCTAGCTCCAGGAAGGAGCACACCCTGCACCATCAGACACAACGGCACGCATGTCTTACTGCTAGCTCTGACAATGGTAATCAGGCAACAGCAACCTATATATAGCCTGGATAAATGATTTTGCTACACCTGGTAATAGAATGCTTGAAGCTTCACAAAAAAGCCCAGAGAAAATTTGAAAATAAATATGGAGGAAACAGGCATTATAATGACATTTCTCTGCAATTTTATCCCCTTTCCTTCTTTTCTTTTAAAAATTTGATAATAGAGGCGGATTATGCTAGACAGTGTGAGAATTATCCCTACAGACCTTAATTAGGTTGGTCAGGGTTTATAGTATTCTTTCTCTTCTATTTTTATCACTCCTTTCCCTATTCCCATTAGTGAAATATCACTTCTGAGCGCAATGACTCTTTGCAGTGCAAAGAGCAGAGATGGTGTGAAAAGGAACTAAGAGCAACCAGTGTTGGTTTCTATCAGGTTGGGACAGTAGGAACAATGAGTGTGACTCCTGATTGGCTGCGTTGGGTTGCTGCGCTTCCCTTTTCTCATCGTGTAGCAACACAAAGCAACCGGATATTACTAATTTGGGTTAAGTATCAATTAATTATTCAATAAGCCTGAATGGGTACAAAACATGCCACTACGATCATTCACTAAAATTCAGTTCTTGCTTATCCTGGTTACCATTCACAAGCATAATTGCTTCAAGGCTGCAGGTGCAACAAGCAATATTCTGGAAATGTGTCCCAAAGCAGTATGATGCAACCCTTTCACGTGTAGCATTCACTCTGTGTCAACTCCCTCTGCTTCCAGCATTAAATATCCTTGGGTGTTATGTTAATCTATATATAAATCCAGAGCTACACCTCCTAACTACAAGGATTACAGCAATGTGATATTTAACTATAAAGTAATAAGGAAAAGATGTTTTCCAAAATGTAGCATTTCTCTTTCCTAGAATGTGGCTGGAAAATACAGTACTATACAATATTGTTCACAAGGAAAGTGTACCCTGTAGTTTGTGTGCAAAAAGGTTGAGTTTACTGCACTTTAAGGAAATATATATATATATATATATATATATATATATATCTCTTTAACCACTTAAGAACCAGCCTCTATTACCCATTTATTACCAGTGCTGTGAGTTTGATTAACAATTACTCCTCCATGCAATACTTTTCCCAAATGACCACTGGATTTTTAATGTTTCATTGTACATGGGAATACAAGTTTGGATTTTTGACTTACATGGTTGGTAACTGCATCAGCCCAGTCATCTATGACTATGCCTGTGTCCTATACTTTACGAGAAAGATAATAGAATTTTTGACTGATTGGATGAGCTGGAGAGGAGGGGTGGATGACGACTTGATAAATCTGACTGTAATAAATGTGCAGGTGTAATTTTTTAAAGTGTATATCTAATAATTTTTAAGTTTTAAACAGAGTAGGGCAGCATTAGAACTTATTGTTGCTCGTGTAGCGATTAGCCCCGCAAGAACCGCTGGTTGTGATGGGTTCTCTGTACTGCCACGACTCTTTAAGCTGCTCGGAGCCTACTGATGCACCTGTGTAACTTAAACTTTAGTATGCTACCACTCTATAATAACACAGAAAATAGACCACAAGCAACTTGTGGTAGATTAATTACGTGTATTATGGCAATGTACTTAAACAATGCGTAAATCCTTAAACAGGAAAATGAACAGGGAAAAAAAAAGGTCCTAATGTGCACACGACACATACACCCTAATAGGGGGTGGTGTATATGGTTCTGACAAAGGGGTAACACTGGAAGTGACTGCAAAGTACCTGGCGCCTAATTGTTAGTTTTGGCCAGCTTTCGTTGGGGCCCTTCTTTAAGGTGGTGTAGCTGTCCCTTTTTAAGAGTGTGCAACGGATCACTAGTGGGCTACTAAACATGGAGCAGTCTCTATTGCAATAACTACAGTGTATTTCTGTGTTGAGATAAACACAGATGGTTCAGATAACCCTTCCTGGTACATAGGAATGTGGTCCAGATCAATTGGTGGTCTGCTGTCCACAGGTACCTGGGACCCAGTGACTCTGTCCTCATATACAGGTTCTCATAAGGCTCGGTCTCTCAAATCTGGTCCTAGCTGGTTTTCCCTTGCTGTAGACACTCATGGCAATGGGTCCTTCCAGCTTCAGTCTCAGCTCAGTAAGCAATCACTAAGCCTGGGTTCACACTATAGCGATGTGGGAACCAGAACGATTCCAGTGCCGGTTCCCGCATCTCTCAGGCAGGCAGTTCGCACTGCCTTCTGCGAACCACTGCGGGTATCAATACAGTGTTCATGACACCCACAGATCAGTTCACAAATCGCAGTGCGAACTGTGGATTCGGACAGGAATCGGATCGCATGGGTCTGAACACCCATGCGATCCGACTCCAGGGCAGGAAATAAAAAGTCCCTGCACCTTTTTTATGCGAATCCGATGCAAGTTCAGTCATACAACTGTATGGCTGAACTCACATTGCACAGACATCGCATGTGATCGGCACAGCAGTGCAGGTGGGAATCACATGCGATGTTCGCTATAGTGTGATCCCAGGTTCAGTCTCCCTTGTGCTATGCTCAGTCACAAGCAACAAGTCTGCATCCTTTCTGATATAGACACAGGCACCCCAGTGTTTGGGTCTGCACCATCTGGTCCCAACACCATGGAAACTTTTGCACCAGTCCGCATGGCTTGGCCTCTTTCCACAAAAGACCCTGATCTCTTGGGATTTACCCAGAAATAAGCCCTGTATCTCCTCTGTTTTGCAAAGCCTTATTCCCCTTGAAGTCCACAGCCCATTCATCTCTATTCACTTGCATTGCACTATGCTCCTTTAAGGACTACAGTTCCCAGAATCTATGGCAGCTACATAGTAAATCCTCCTTCCGCTGATTGGCATAGATCTGCTGTCACCGGGGAAGCGGGGTACAGGAGCGAATGAGGATCACACAG
This sequence comes from Aquarana catesbeiana, assembly GCF_042186555.1. Classification (NCBI taxonomy): domain Eukaryota; kingdom Metazoa; phylum Chordata; class Amphibia; order Anura; family Ranidae; genus Aquarana; species Aquarana catesbeiana. The sequence continues at coordinate 865,433,920 of NC_133324.1, forward strand.
CCTGTTCTGACAAAGTGCAGCGGGAAGCAAGGGGTGAGAGGAAAGCCCGCAACCTACAGCCATATAGCCATCTGTTTACACAGCAGCCCAGTGAGAGGGGGGAGTGGGCATTGAACACACACAGAGCCACTCCATCAACACAGCCAGCCACTCCCCGATCACTAATCACAGCCAGCAGTGGGGGATTTTACAGCTGCTCCAGCCACTGCTACATCCATATCCCTGCTGGGTAGATGTACCCTTCCCTTTTTGTCCTGAGCTTGGTAACTGAGACAGAAAGTGATGGCCAATCCAAAATTGTACAGTTGTCCAAAGCCAACAATGAGGGGAAATCTTCCAATAGGTACATCTTCTAATAAGGACACCTATTCTAGAGACAACGCTCTAAAAAGGGGAATTCAGTTCAAGTTGTGGATATTTTCTCTAACTTCCTGTAGCATCCCCAAGACAGGAAGTGAAGCTAAATTTTCTCAAACAGGACACAGCCATCAAAAAAGTAAAATGATAGGGGTTTAACCCTTCCTTGATCCAATTAAAAATAAAACAAAAAAAATAAGTTTTGGCTATACATACACTTTAAAATGGCCACTTTATTAGGTACACCTGTTCAATTGCTTGGTAACACAAATTGCTAATCAGCCAATCACATGGCAGCAACTTAATGCATTTAGGCATCTAGATGTGGTGAAGACAACTTGCTGAAGTTTAAACCGAGCATCAGAGTGGGGAAGAAAGGGGATTTAAGTGACTTTGAACGTGGCATGGTTGTTGGTGCCAGACGGGTAGGTCTGAGTATTTCAAAAACTGCTGATCTACTGTGATTTTCACACACAACGATCTCTAGGGTTTACAGAGAATGGTCCGAAAAAGAGAAAATATCCAGTGAGCATCAGTTGTGTGGACAAAATGCCTTGTTGATGTCAGAGAAGAATGGGCAGACTGGTTTAAGATGATAGAAAGGCAACAGTAACTTAAATAACCACTCGTTACAACCAAGGTATGCAGAATACCATCTCTAAATGCACAACGCATCAGACCGTGAAGCAGATGGGCTACAGCAGCAGAAGATCACACCAGGTGCAACTTCTGTCAGCTAAGAACAGGAAACTGAGGCTACAATTTGCACAGGATCACCAAAATTGGACAACAGGAGATTAGAAAAACTTTGCCTGGCCTGATGAGTCTCGATTTCAGCTGCAACAATCCGATGGTAGGGTCAGAATTTGGCGTAAACAACAATAAAGCATGGACCCATCCTGCCTTGTATCACCGGTTTAGGCTGGTGGTGGTATAATGGTGTAGGGTATATTTTCTTGGCAAACTTTGGGCCCCTTAGTACCAACTGGGCATTATTTAAATGCCACGACCTACCTGAGTATTGTTGCTGACCACACGTCCCAGGAGAAGGCTTCGTCCACGCACCGATACCACAAGGAGACACAACCAACCTCCCACATCTGAGAGCGATCGTCCCACCGAAAATCCCTCATCAGACAGCGAGGCTGGAATAGCAACAGGCGCCACCTCCTCTACGAACGCAGCTCATCAGACCCTTTTTCCAAAAGTCAGTTGAAACGCAGATCCAGGAGGGGCATCAAGAGAACAATCTGTAACACCTCTTCGCAGCAGCGGACGACAGGGATCCAGACGTGCCCGGTAATCAATCTTTCCTCACGAGCCATCACCAATGGTGAGTCCAAACTTTTATCTAAGGGCCTATCTTTTTGCCCTACCAATAGACTGAACCCATTTGACTTTGAGATTGAAATGTTCAAGTTTGAGCGGACATTAAAAATTAAACAATTTTTCCACACACAACCGGGGACACCCACCATGACCACAGCTGATAGAACCACACCGATTCCTTTCAGATTGAAAAGCAAATTCATACCTCCTGGACACTTTCATTCTATTGAGAACTACATCAGGACGATTAAACATGATGTGTCCCACAAAAACTCAAATAGAACATACACCAATTTGAATTCCGATGACTTTGCTGCACTTAAATCACTTAAAGATGATAAGAACATTATTATCAAACCCGCCGATAAAGGCGGAAGTATTGTCATTATGGATTACAGTGATTACAGCAAGGGCATGCTCTCCCTGCTGGCCGACTCCACTAGCTACACAGTATTGAGTAGGGATCCATCTGAAAGCGCCAAGAATACCTTATTACATCTAATCAACATAGGGCAATCGGGCGGTTGGCTGACCGATGAAGTGGCCAATTTCCTTTATAATGACCACCCCCGTATGCCTGTCATCTATGGATTACCTAAGATCCATAAAGGCACCACACCATTGAAGTTTCGATCCATAGTATCCGGTACGGGGGCCATCACTCAACCATTGGCTCAAGTCATTGATTTCTACTTGCAGCCCATTGTCAAAGATTTACCTGCCTACACACGTGATACGAGTGATTTCCTTGAGAAGCTAAGACCCTTCCATACCTTTCAGAACAATTGGAAATTTGCTACGATGGATATATCTTCCCTATACACTTGTATACCAAACTCTGCCGGCCTGCGGGCCGTTGAACACTTCTGTTCTAAACATAACCTCCCTGAGGTATCATGTGGATATATCCTCGAGTGTCTTGAATTTATTCTTACGAATAACCACTTTAAGTTTGAAGGAAGGACATTCACACAAATACGTGGCACGGCCATGGGGAGCTCAGCAGCACCCTCGTTTGCCAATCTATTCGTGGGTTACCTTGAAGAACGACACATCTACCCTTCCCCCCTCTTTCACAAGCATGTTATAAAATGGATGAGGTACATCGACGATATTTTCCTTATTTGGTCAGGAAGTAGTGATGAATTCAGTACATTTGTAGACTTTTTGAACAGTATTTTTCCAGGAATTGTATTCAATCCCGAATTCTCCTGTGAACGTATTCCATTCCTTGATGTGCTCATCACCAACAACCATGGCACCATCACAACATCCTTATACTCAAAACCCACTAATAGAAACACCTTGCTCCACTTTCAGAGTGCACATCCCGAACACCTACGCAGAAATCTACCCATCTCGCAATTTGCCAGGGTACTACGCATTTGCTCCGATGAGGAGGACAAAAAACAGCAACTCGAGATTATGTATAACAAATTCTTAGAGCGCGGGTACCCCACGATGGTACTTGACCAAGCTCTGGACAAAGCCCAGAAAAGATGGATCAGAACCCCCAACCCTGTCACCGGTCCATTGTTCGTACACACGTTCAATCAAGGGTCTGGCATGATCAAACACGCCATTGAACACAACCGTAATATTCTATTATCTGATAGATCCCTGGGACCCACTACGAAGGCCAGGCCCATGATAGTATATAAACGGGGTAGAACGCTGCGTGACCATCTCATACAAGCTGATCCCAGACATAAGTACATCAAGACATTACCCAAAATCTCGCTGAAAACAGGTTGCTACAGATGCTACAACTGCAATGTGTGCAACTCACTCATCTGCGGCACATATTTCACACACCCACGTAAGGGTAAACGTTACCCGATACGTGAATACTATAACTGCAATACCGATTTTTGTGTATATGTGCTGAAATGCCCCTGTACATTATCATATGTGGGTAAGACTGTTGGCCCGTTTAAGAAAAGATTCCAGAAACATAGAAGCGACATCAGGGTCGCCCTGGCCAAAACCGAAAAGGGTGAACAGGCTGATCCCAACAAACCGGTGGCATTACACTTTGTAACAGCTAAACATCAAACACATGAGCTCCGTGGAATGATGATTGAGCACATCAAACCTCCCCATAGAGGAGGGGACCGAAATCTGTTACTTCTCCGCCGTGAGGCCTACTGGATTTATACCTTGGGCACGGTACACCCTGGGGGACTCAATACTAACTTGTCGTTTACATGCTTTATTGATGAAAGATGATTGTCTCACATGTATGTTTTCTTTTCCATCCAGGATATGGTTATCAGTATGATGTAAAATGTGCAATCATGATATTGGTCTAGCAATTACTCATCAGATGTTTATTTACCTTGTATGTTTATATATACCTGGTACTACTCTCCCCTTTGGGGATCTTTTTCTGCTTTTTCTGCTTTCTCATTTCTTTTATACATCTGGCATTTATCAGTGGTAATCATCCAGCGGGCACTCTGACCGTTTTTGGTTTTTGTATTATGACAATGAGTCTGGTACCGTATTCCCAATTACAATTTTGGGCATTATCCAGCTAAACTACATTTACTGGGCATTATTTAGCCCTCGGGCTCCCGCTGGCAATCACATTTGATATCCCCAGAGTCTTTCTTTCCCTTTTCTCCTCTCCTCTCTCCCCCGTTTCTCCCCCAACCCCCCCCCACCCCTCTTTTTTCACCTTCTCCGCACTCCCCCCTTTTTTTCCCCTTCCCCTCGGTTTCCCTTCTCCCCCCCTTACTTCTTAGCCCCTCCCCCCCCTTTTGGTTATTTCCCTTATCCTTCTTTCCCCTTTTTTCCCCTTTTTTTTTCCCCTTTTTTCCCTTTTCTTTTTTCCTTCTTTCTTTTTTTTCTTTTTTCCTTCTTTCCTTTTTTTCCTTTTTTCCCTTTTTTTTTTCCCCCTTTTTTGCCTGTTCCCTTTTTCTCTTTTTTCCTTTTTTTTTGCCTGTTCCCTTTTTCTCTTTTTTCCTTTTTTTTTCCTTTTTTCCCTTTTTTCTCTTTTTTTTTTCCTTTTTTCTTTCTTTTTTTTCTCTTCCTTTTTTTCTTTTTTTCTTTTTTTTTTTTCTTTCCTTTTTTCTCTTTTTTTCCTTTTCCCCTTTCTTTTCCCCTTTCCTTTCCCCTCATTTTCCTTTTTTTTCTGCCTTTTCCTTTTTCCTTTTTTCCCTTTTTTTTTTTTTCCCCCCTTTTTTGCCTGTTCCCTTTTTTCCTTTTTTTCTTTTTTTCTCTTTTTTCCTTTTTTTTCTCCTTTTTTTTTTTTTTTTTTTTTTTTTTTTTTCTCTCTTCCTTTTTTTCTTTCTGCTTTTTTTCCTTTTCTCCCTCTTTCCTTTTTCTTCCCTTTTTTCCTTTTCTTTCCCCTTTTTTATTTTTATTTTATTATTTTTTTATTTATTTTTTATTTTCATTTTTATTTTCTATTTTTTATTTTTGAATATTGTTCCCTGCCCTACGCACTGTTACTTGTCCTATATTCCCTTGCACACTGTGATTTATTCACTATATTCCATCTATTTGATTTTATTTTTTCCTCTCTTTCCGCCACCCCCCTTCCCCTCCCCCCCCCCCCTTTTTTTTCCCCCACTTTTTTTCCCCTTCTTCTTTCCTTCCCCCCCTTGTATGTTTTTTTTCCCCTTTTACCCTGACATGTTTGCTATGACATGTCGCTCTCATACGCTCTATTCCGTTCTATTTTACTTTTCTTTCCTTTTTGCTTTATTCTTTTGTTCTTGTCATGGCATCTCTTTCCTTCACTCCCCACCTACACGCTATTTCTTTCAGCACCTACACTTGCTCTTCCCCGCTTTATCGCTTTTCCTTTTCCCTCTCTCCTCTCCCCGTTCGCTCCCTCCTCCCCTTGGTTACCATACGTGGCGTCGGCCGCACGTCACGGGTTTCCGTGACGACGGCGGCCCCGCTGCCAGGCGTCCTTCGTATCCAGTGGTTGCCAGCGAGCCGGGCGCATGCGCTACACACGCGGCGCCATGCTATTGGCTCCCTGGACCTCCAGCTGACTGACAGTCGCTGGGTCATAGAAAACAGTGTACCCCGAGCGGGCGGAATCGACAATCCTTGCCGATCACACACGATTTATGACAGTTACTTACGCAACTTGGTATTGTATTATATCATTGTAGGCTTGCCAGTATTGTTATGATTATACAGTATCTATACAAACTATTAATTTTAAATGGTCCTGGCGGGATTCTGACGTCAGATTGACGTCAATGGGAGGGGAGGGGACTAATTCTCTCACTCTGCACTTGTTGTTCTCATTATTGGTGACCACTATATATATGTTGTATTTCACTGTGCACCCCATCACTTGCCTGACGAAGGGGTCCTGCGCGGCCCCGAAACGTTAAAAAGCACCCCCCTTGTGATGTGACCATTTTCGATTAAAAAACCTTTTTTGGACAACCTTGTCTGCTGATCCATGGTGTGCTGGCGAAGATGTACTTCTGTTTGTTGCTGACCATGTCCGTCCCTTTATGACTACAATGTACCCATCTTCGGATGGCTCCTTCCAGCAGGATAATGCACCATGTCACAAAGCTCAAATCATCTCCCCACTGGTTTCTTGAACATGACAATGAGGTCACTGTACTCCAATGGCCTCCAGGGCTAGATTAAGAAAATCCTGGGCCTGGTGCCGAGGATTTTGGTGGGCCTTTTTATGGATATAAATAAAATGAAAACGCAAATAATGCTTTGTAAAAACCAATTAAATATTTTAATTATCATTAAAATGGAGTTCCAGACGTTTCTGTGTTTATTAAAAGTCAGCAGCTACAAAAAATGTAGCTGCTGACCTTTAATAAACACACACTCACCTGTCCAGCGACGTGGCTGCCCGAAACCTTGGTTCTCTCCCCCGCCTCTCCGTGGCGCCGGAATCACTACTGTGAGCACATGGCTGTGACAGCTTGTGGCTTCACAGTCATGTGTGTACTGCGCATGTGCAAGTTGCGCTGCGTGTCCTGAATGGCCAGGCAATCTTCTGGGACCTGTGATGTGTACCAGAAGATTGCAGGGAGGGAGGGACCACCTGGATGGCCCAAGCGGAAGTGGGAGCTGGGTACCTGTTAAAACTAGGTACCTGCTTCCTCCCCAAAAAAATTAAATGCCAAATGTGGCATGTCAGGGGGTCAGGACTGCTTAAAGCAGAAGTTCCACTTTTGGGTGGAACTCCATTTTAAAGTGTCATAACATAATGCCATAGTGCCACACTCGGGTAGAACTGGATGGACTGGTGTCTTTATTCAACCTTACCAACTACGTAACTATATAACAGAAACATATTGAAAATATTTCTTAATGACCATCTGCATAAGTGCCAGTTTGCACAATATTAACCCCCTGTATCAGTGCCTGTTTCTGCAATTATATCCACCCAGCATAGGTGCCAGTTAAGGAAATAATAATTGCTCCATAAATAGTAGTTTCCATAATAACCGAAAACATCAGTGCCAGTTTACGCAATAACTACACCACATCATTGGTGTCAGCTGCAGCAATAATAACCCCCAGCATCAGTGCCAGTTTACGCAAATTATATCCACCCTGAAAAGATGTCAGTTTAGGAAATAATAACCCCCAGCATAAGCATCAGTTTCCATAATAACCGAAAACATCAGTGCCAGTTTACGCAATAACAAACCACATCATTGGTGTCGTCAGCAGCAATAATAACCCCCAGCATCAGTGACAATTTACACGATACCAACCCAGAGCATTGGTGTCAGTAACCGCAATAATAACCCCCAGCATCAGTGCCAGTTTACGCAAATTTATATCCACCCTGAAAAGATGTCAGTTTAGGAAATAATAACCCCCAGCATAAGCACCAGTTTCCATAATAACCGAAAACATCAGTGCCAGTTTACGCAAAAACAAACCACATCATTGGTGTCAGCAGCAGCAATAATAACCCCTAGCATCAGTGACAATTTACACGATACCAACCCAGAGCATTGGTGTCAGTAACAACACAAATGATCCCCAGTATAAGTGCCAATTTCTGCAACAATCTACCCCAGCAATGGTGCCAGCTTACATAATAATAACCCCCAGCATCAGTGACAATTTACACGATACCAACCCAGAGCATTGGTGTCAGTAACAACACTAATAACCCCCAGTATCAGTGCCAATTTCTGCAACAATCTACCCCAGCAATGGTGCCAGCTTACGTAATAATAACCCCCACCATTGATGCCATGTGAACTGGCTGGAGGTGGTTAACTCTTTGGGGGGGTTAAAACATAAGTTCACCTTTTAAAAATAAAAAAACAATACATGCACATCTTTTCAGAAGTAAAAAAAATGTGCATTTATTGTTTTCTTATGAGTAGCCTGAAAAGCATTGTACCCACGATCGGCAGATCGCAGGTACCACGCAGGACTCCTGCAGGCTTGTCAGTGTATCTGTCCGCTCGTACATCGTTTAGGCAGGCAGTTACACGCTGACGGGAAAAGACAATGAACTACCAGAGCACCCAACAGCATCCTGGTAGTTCATTGAGAACTACAAGCCGACAGACGCAGAGACTGTTGGTACTTGTAGTTCCCCATTTACAGAACCCTGTGAATGAATGACACATCAGGCTGATGGAGCCTTGCACAACCGGGTTTTTTTTTTTTATTTAATTGTGACAGCTAGTTCAGGGAGAAGATCCCTGGCCTGCTGTCACTAGAGGAAGCTGATTGGGGAGACCTGTAGGAGTGGGAACATGTTACATTTTCCACCCTAAAAACGGGTGGAACGTGTAACATGTTCCGAAAGGTGAACTTATCCTTTAATTAACAATACTATTTGCATTATGCATCATGATGCATCAGTGACCAGTGGCAGTTAATTAACCCCTTTGTGCTGCATTAGTGGCACCAGTGTCAGTGTTTATAAACCCCTTCATGCTGCAGCATAAAGGGGTTATTTAACACTCACTGTCACTGGTGCCACTGCCAGTAATGCAGGAGACAAAGGGGATAATTAACTGCCACTGGTCAGTGGCAGTACGTTAACCCCCTTCATTATGCATAATACAAATAGTATTGTTAATTAATTAACCTCCTCTCTCTCCTACCCCACTCCACTTCAGCCAGTTCCCACTGAGCTGACACAACATAGGATAGGACAAAATCATCTGCCACTGCCAGTGCCAGCCCAGACCCCTTATATTATTGCTCTGCTCTGCTCACTTGTACAGCGGCTCCTCGATGCTTGCAGCACCGCCAGCACTCCCCTCACATCGAGCCTTCTGGGCTGGCCCCTGAATAATGACGTCGCCCTGGGACCAGGAACGCCTGACAGGGAGGAAGTGTTACTATATTTACCCCTGAAGTAGATACGGAAGTTCCCTGAATCGATACGTGTTGGGGAGGGGACAGGAGGGACGTTCAGCAGGTGACCTGCCAGGAAAGAACCCCATACCATCCCAATATCAATCCGGTATCTTTACATGCTCTTTGCTGTTTGCCTGATGCAGAGTGGCGCACTGATGCGCCTGTGTGAGTACCCCATAGAGGGGTTTTATGTGATTAATAAACTGTTAAAACTTTATTACACCATCCAGTCCTTTTTTACTCAACCGAGGTATAGTGTTAACGGGTCCAGGAGTCTGGTTAAAACTGCAGAGCCCTAGAGGTGGTTCGCAGGCGTGTATTGACTAAGCTTAAGTGCAAAGTTACACGCTCAGCGTTTAATAGGAGGGAGCACCTGAGTGTGATCACTGTGTCTTGCTACACAGCAGTTTCCAAATCGCATTGATCACTGCAGCTTGTTTTGGATTATCTACACAGCAGTTTCCAAATCGCATTGATTTTAGAAGCACTTTTGAATTGAAATAATTGGATGACACATATGCACATAGAAGCACTTTTTATTCATCTATATGTTTTAGTGGATTGAGTCCACTATATATTTTTATGAACACTGTATGATTTTATGAACACTATATGATTTTATGAACAATAATTTTGATACAACCAATCACCATATGGATGCACTTTTTACTAGTGTGGTTATTTATTTTCATTTACATGTTCATTTTTAAGTATTCATAACTATTTGTTGCACTATTGTCACTTTTTACAGTCACTAGTTACTGGATGTATCACGGTGTGTGACTCACACACATATTTGCACTTTGGTTATCACATATATATATATATATATATGTATATAATGTGAAGAGTATATTTGGAAGCGCAGGGTATATATTTATTTCAGGGAGGGAAGTATGTTGGTCCTAGACTTAAGCAGGAGCGCACTTGGCACACAGACACCGCTCCGCTGAAGTTCTGCAATGTCTGTACAATGTAGCGGCCAGCAGATGGCAATTGTGTGCAGTGTCAGTGTATTGTATTGGGCCTATATTACGGTAGGGGCCTGGAGCTGAAGCTCCAATAGCCCCTACGTTAACCCGGCTCTGATGGCCTCCACACTCACCAGATCTCAATCCAATAGAGCACCTTTGGGATATGGTGGAAAGAGAGATTCACATTATAGATATGCAGCCGACAAATCTGCAGCAACTGTGTGATGCTATCATGTCAATATGGACCAAAATCTCAGAGGAATGTTTCCAACACCTTGTTGAATCTATGCATCAAATAATTAAGGCAGTTCTGAAGGCAAAAGAGAGTCCAACCCGGTACTAGCAAGGTGTACCTAATAAAGTGGCCAGTGAGCGTATATGTTCCCTTATATTGTACGTAGATTTACTTACTTTGTGTGAACCTGACTCTTGATTCTGAAAACAAGGATTCAGAGGTCACCTAAGGTTTGACAATTGCTGCTCTCTTAATGGCCTGACTTTTCCCTGATTAACTTCTAAGCACCCATTTAGGACCTCAGTGTGGAACGGGAAGGTGAATTTCAGAGCTACCTTTTTAAGTGGCATAAAGGAGTGGAATTCTTCTGGGTACACACAAATGTAAATTGAATATTCTGTAAAACCCACCTAAAAACCACATTCTCCCATGATAGCAGTTATATGAACTACCGCTGCCAGCATGAAAGGGATGCTGCAAATTTGTGGTGAATCGAAAGGCATGGAGAGTATAAACGGTACATTCCTGGAAGGATAATACTATCCAGATCTCCAGATAATGTTCTTACTCTATCAGGATTCTTGAAAAAGGTAGTTATGTATTATTAACCAGGCTCTATAGACTGGGTACATTTTTAGCAAGGTTTGCTTGTGTTCATTATAGATGCATGAATGATCTCACATGCAGCAGTTATATGATATGAAATAACTTTCGTTGAGCACTGTAAAAAAAAAAAAAGAAAACATTAAAAAAAACCTTCCTCAATGTCTAATTATAGTGAAATATCTTTTTTTTTTCACTACTGTACATCACTTTTATTTACCATCACAGAGGAAAATGTCATACTAGATTGCTTTTCTAGGAACTGCATATTTTTTTTTCCTTTAAAGAATTGATTACATTTTAAATGCTCCAGACTCCCGCTGGGTTTCCTGTCCATAGGGTTTCTCAGTGTGATTATGTAAGTTGGGAAATGTAAAACTGTCCGCAGTGTACAGAATGGTAGAATTTGTGAAAATATACATTAATTGGGTAAAGCATATCAAAATGATGCAACTATTTTTTAATTGCTCCAAATCCTGTTGGGTATTTAAAGGGAATACAGACCAAGACAGTCAATTGTTCTAGTAGGAATGCCCCTTAGTCCATTTGTCACCGACAGAAGCTCGATAATGTACTAAACAAAACATAATACATGCTATTATCTGATGGTATTTCAGTCCCTAAGGCTCGGTTCACATTGATGCGATGCGGGAAACCCTGCAAATCCAGCACGGGTTCCCGCATCGCACCCGACTCACAGGTAGTTCGAACTGCCATATGCGAACCTGTTGGGAGTGTCAATACAAAGTTAATTACACCCCGAGATTGGTTCGCATATCGCATTGTGAACTGTCAATTTGGACAGGAATTGGATCCGATCCTTGTGTGGACCAAAAAAAGGGTCCTGCATGACTTTGGTCCGAATGCGATGCAAATTTAGCCATACATGTATGGCTGAATTCGCATCTCCCAGACATCGCTTGTGATTTGCACCGCAGTGTGGTGCGAATCACATGCTATATCGCAGAGCGCACCAGTGTGAACCCAGCCTAAAGAATACATAGGCACTAAATGTTGCCCTTATAATCAACAATGTTATGTGCTTGTAAGGAGCCTTCAAGGTGAACCTGTGCCCAGACTATGCATATTGATGCTAAAGTGGATGTAAACCCTCACATATACCCAGTGAAGTGACCAGCATCAGATAATACACAGAGATGAAACAAATCTCCCTACATAAGTTTTATATGTATATCTGCTGTCTTCATTTTTATATACTGTTTAAAAAGTACACATCGTGTTAGGAGATTTTCTCTTCCTGTTCAACACTGCAGTGAAGCCTGGGCATACAGCCAAGACAGCTGATTGGAGGAAAGGCACCCACCCCCTCTCCTCATAGGTAGAGACTTTCAGCTCTGTTTGTTGAATACTTCAGGGCTCTGCTAATCTATTGATGGCATCCTCCCCAACACAAAATTCCAGCTGGTTTTATCATATGTGACAGAGAATTTGTCAGGAGTAGGGATGAGCCGAACACCCCCCGGTTCAGTTCGCACCAGAACCTGCGAACGGACCGAAAATTCGCACAAATGTTAGAACCCCATTGACGTCTATGGGACTCGAACGTTTGAAATCAAAAGTGCTCATTTTAAAGGCTAATTTGCATGGTATTGTCCTAAAAAGGGTTTGGGGACCCGGGTCCTGCCCCAGGGGACATGTACAGTGGGGACGGAAAGTATTCAGACCCTCTTAAATTTTTCACTCTTTGTTATATTGCAGCCATTTGCTAAAATTATTTAAGTTCATTTTTTTCCCTCATTAATGTACACACAGCACCCCATATTGACAGAAAAATACAGAATTGTTGACATTTTTGCAGATTTATTAAAAAAGAAAAACTGAAATATCACATGGTCCTAAGTATTCAGACCCTTTGCTCAGTATTTATTAGAAGCGCCCTTTTGATCTAATATAGCCATGAGTCTTTTTGGGAAAGATGCAACAAATTTTTCACACCTGGATTTGGGGATCCTCTGCCATTCCTCCTTGCAGATCCTCTCCAGTTCTGTCAGGTTGGATGGTAAACGTTGGTGGACAGCCATTTTTAGGTCTCTCCAGAGATGCTCAATTGGGTTTAAGTCGCAATATCCATGTGGGCTTTCACGTGCCTTGCACTGAGGAGAGGCTTCCGTCAGGCCACTTTGCATAAAGCCCCAACTGGTGGAGGGCTGCAGTGATGGTTGACTTTCTACAACTTTCTCCCATCTCCCGACTGCATCTCTGGAGCTCAGCCACAGTGATTTTTGGGTTCTTCTTTACCTCTCTCACCAAGGCTCTTCTCCCCCGATAGCTTAGTTTGGCCGGACGGCCAGCTCCAGGAAGAATTCTGGTCGTCCCAAACGTCTTCCATTTAAGGATTCTGGAGGCCACTGTGCTCTTAGGAACCTTAAGTGCAGCAGAAATTTTTTTGTAACCTTGGCCAGATCTGTGCCTTGCCACAATTCTGTCTCTGAGCTCTTCAGGCAGTTCCTTTGACCTCATGATTCTCATTTGCTCTGACATGCGCTGTGAGCTGTAAGGTCTTATATAGACAGGTGTGTGGCTTTCCTAATCAAGTCCAATCAGTATAATCAAACACAGCTGGACTCAAATGAAGGTGTAGAACCATCTCAAGGATGATCAGAAGAAATGGACAGCACCTGAGTTAAATATGAGTGTCACAGCAAAGGGTCTGAATACTTATGACCATATGAAATTTCAGTTTTTCTTTTTTAATCTGCAAAAATATCAATTCTGTGTTTTTCTGTCAATATGGGGTGCTGTGTGTACATTAATGAGGAAAAAAAATAAACTTAAATGATTTTAGCAAATGGCTGCAATATAACAAAGAGTGAAAAATTTAAGGGGGTCTGAATACTTCCCGTCCCCACTGTATCAATGCAAAAAAAACCTTTTAAAAACGGCCGTTTTTTTCGGGAGCAGTGATTTTAATGATGCTTAAAGGAAAAAAAAAAAAAGTTAAATATTCCTTTAAATATTGTACCTGGGGGGTGTCTATAGTATGCCTGTAAAGTGGTGCATATTTCCCGTGCTTAGAACAGTCCCTGCACAAAATGTCATTTTTAAAGGAAAAAAAGTCATTTAAAACTGCTTGCGGCTTTAATGTAATGTCGGGTCCTGGCAATATGAATGAAAATCAGTGAGACAAACGGCATGGGTACCCCCAAGTCCATTACCAGGCCCTTTGGGTCTTGTATGGATATTAAGGGGAACCTTGCATCCAAATTAAAAAAGGAAAGGTGTGGGGGCCCCCAGGCCCTATATACTCTGTATAGCAGTATACAGGTGGTGCAAACAAGACAGGGACTGTAGGTTTGTTATTAAGTAAAATCTGTTTGTAATTTTGAACTGGTACATTTTTAACGTGTTTAGCTCCAGCCAAAAAATCTATTTTAAGATTTTTGGAAAACCTAGGGAAGGGTTATCACCCCTGTGACATTTGTTTTGCTGTCTGTGCTCCTCTTCAGAAGATTTCACCTCACTTTTTGTCCCCATCTCACTTCCTGTTGTCTCCTTCTGTTTGCAAGTAGGAGTCGTTTGTAAGTTGGATGTTTGAAAGTAGGGGCCTGCCCTATATACTCAGCAGAAATTTGGGCCTCAGGTGGTGGTGTAACTTGTAGCTTTATCTGAACACTGTGCACTACACTAACTTGTAGCTTTAGCTGAACACTGTTCAGAGGACACACTACACTAACTGTAAATAGTGTAGCTGCCTGACTGTGGTACCAATAGGATCAGAAGAACACCAGCAATTTTCTTCAGGGAGCTGTACTGTAACACCTGCTTCCCTGTCAGTAGGAAGATAATAACAGGAACGGATCTAGCTAAACTGAATACAGTGTGTGTATATATGTGTGTGTATATGTATATTATGTATATGTGTGTGTGTGTGTGTGTGTGTGTGTGTGTGTGTGTGTGTGTGTGTGTATATATATATATAACACTGTAAGTGCAGCTAACTGACTGACTGTCCTGCCTAATCTATCTAACTTAAATTAAATGACACTGTCTCTCTGTCTCTCAACGCCGGAACACACTACACAGGGCCGCCGTGCAGGCGGCCTTATATAGTGTGGGGCATGTACTAAACCCCCGAGCCATAATTGGCCAAAGCCACCCTGGCTTTGGCCAATTACAGCTCTCTCTACAGACGGCGCTGTGATTGGCCAAGCATGCGGGTCATAGTGCATACTTGGCCAATCATCAGCCAGTGAATTATGGGCCGTGATGCACTACACGAATTTGGCGCGAACAGCCCATATCATTCGCAATTCGGCAAACGGGCGAACAGACGATGTTCGAGTCGAACATGGGTTCGACTCAAACACGAAGCTCATCCCTAGTCAGGAGTTATCAGGCTGATAACAGAAGAATGGGGCAGGAGACAGCTATGGGACATAGTGCTTTGAAGAGAGATAAGAAAACACTGCAGATGTGCCCAGCTCATATTTCATGAATCGGGTTTACATCCACTTTAATTTGCTTATATTTTGCCCTGCCTGTTTCCTACCCCCCCCCCCCCCCCCCTTCCCATCGACATGATAATGAAAAGTTGAAAAAATAACCTTTCCATTTCATTACATACAGTAGGGTATTTTTGACCCAACAAGGTAATCACTGGATCTCTGTGTGTCTCTCTGCAATGCAGGCAGATGTCAGGTGGGAGGGGTCAGCACTAGTTTCCCAAAAACATACCAGCAACCTTCCTCAGTACTCATCTCAAGAGCCCTCAGTCTTGATGCACAGTGAGCAGAGTTATGCAAGTCAGTTTGGAAAAGTGGGTGTTTTTAGGTGGGTTCATTTGCAGTCAGACTTACATAGGTAATGCCCACATATGAGACTGAATATTTAATAATGAAAGAACTGAAATCCAGTGAACAATAGGGGCAGGCCAGAGACAGTAAGGTTGGGGACGAGGGGGCTGAATGATGCGGGACATCATCCAGGCTGGAATTAAAGCAAGCTTCTTTTGACTTGCTGGAGCTTTAAATGAAGCTCACAGAGTGCAGTGAAATCATAGTAAGCAATTTCCGTGTAGGAGAGGATCCTGTACTACTGTGTAAGACTGAAAGTAAGACTACAATTTTGTTTAAAGTATAAAAATACTCTGAACAAGCAGTAAAAATGACTTTAAAACATTCCCTTATCCACATGCCGACCAGCGCACGACGATGTATGACGGCACAATGGCACGGCTGGGCAAATGGGCGTACAGGTACATCCCCTTTAAATGACGGTATTGTGGGCGCGCACCCGCTGCATTCTCCGTGACCGTGCCCGTGGGTCCCATGGACTCTATGTCTGCCAGTGGCCCACGATTGTGTCACGGAGCTGCAGAACGGGGAGATGCCTATGTAAACAAGGCATTTTCCTGTTCTGCCTAGCAACTTGACAGAGATCACTGCTCCCTGTCATCAGGAGCAGTGATCTCTGTCATGTAGTGAGCCCATTTCCCCCACAGTTAGACTCACTCCCTAGGACACACTTAACCCCGTGATCGCCCCCTAGCGTTTAACCTCTTCCCTGCCAGTGTCATTTACACAGTAACCAGCACATATCTATAGCACTGATCGCTGTATAAATGACAATGGTCCCAAAATAGTCTCAAAAGTGTCCACTATAATGTTGCAGTCATGATAAAAATCGCAGATGGCCGCCATTACTAATAAAAAATAATAATAAAAATGCCATAAATCTATCCCCTATTTCGTAGACGCTATAACTTTTGTGCAAACCAATCATTATACACTTATTGCAATTTTTTATTTTTTTTTACCAAAAATATGTAGAAGAATACATATAGGCCTAAACTGAGAAAGAAATTTGTTTTTTTATGTTTTTTGGGGGGATATTTATTATAGCAAAAAGTTAAAAAAATGCTTTTTTTTCAAAATTGTCACTCTTTTTTTTTTTTTTTTTTTTTTTTTTTTGTTTATAGCGCAAAAAATAAAAACGCAGAGGTGATCAAATACCACCAAAAGAAAGCTCTATTTGTGGGAAAAAAAAGAGTCAATTTTGTTTGGGTGCAACGTCGCACGACCGCGCGATTGTCAGTTAAAGCGACGCACTGCCGTGTTGCAAAAAGTGCTCTGGTCAGGAAGGGGGTAAATCCTTCCTGGGCTGAAGTGGTTAATCAATTTTGTTGAACGGCTTTGAATACAAGTCTGCAGATCCCCAATTACTTTAAGGCCTGATTCACACTTGCAGTTTGCATATTGCAGGTGCATTTTGCGTTTTTTCAATACACATCTTAATACCATTGAAGTCTATGGAACCAAAAAACAGAAAAAAAAAACACCTGGCCCTTTCCATAAAATGCACAGATGTGAACTAGTGTGTTTCTGCAAAACTGAAAATGCACTAAAAAAATGCATAGGTGTGAAGGAGGCCTTATGATACAGTTTTGATTAGTTTTGATTATTGTGTTTATCTGAACACAGAAAGTCCTATTGTATGCAAGGCACATTAAATGCAGCCTTTGTTGCAGTTTACATTCATCTGACTGCAAAATGCAGCATTTTTTAATAACACCCATCTACCTGAACCCTTTGAAAGTGTATGCACTCAAAGAACCACATAGCATTATCAATAATTGGTTTTCCTTTAACAAGGAGGAAGAGTGCATGTTCAGAGCATGGAATGTTCAGTCTAGAGCAGCTGTTGGGATAGAAGTGGTGCTCTGTGTTTGCTGACATGAACAGAATTTTGCCCATCATGTGGTGGCGAGGAGGTGCTTCCCTATCCTTGGAGGGAGTGGTCAATAGTTCAACAGCTGGGAAAACTGTTTGACATTTCAGTTCAGTGCTCAGGAGGTAACAGGGACTCACAATTTCCAACAGGATCAACAGGTATTTTCTGTACTTGCAGAAAATGTACAGAAAAAAATAAATCTAAAGCAGGCCATAGACATTTTAAATCTCAGCTGGTTCTGCAGGAACAGAATGGGCAGGCTGAATGTACCCAAGCCGCTAGCACTGATCAATGTGTTCTCCCAGCAGGGACGGCTTCCCTTGCCCACCTGCTGGGAGAACAAAATGGCTCCACGGGAGGGATTCCCCCATCAACACTGACAGCCACATCATCTTAGCACTGGCAAACTACAAAATATGAAACTATTGTTCTTTGGTTTAGATATTTTTATGGATGAAGTTATGCTCTGTACACACGGTCGGATTTTCCGACAGAGAAAGTGCGATCGGATTGTGTTATCGGAAATTCCGATCGTATGTGGGCTCCATCGTAGTTTTTCCGTTGGAATTTCCGACACACAAAGTTTAAGAGCAGGATAAAAAATTTTCCGACAACAAAATCCGATCCTTTAAATTCCGATCGTGTGTAGACAAATCCGACGCACAAAGTGCCACGCATGCTCAGAATAACTTAAGAGACAAAAGCTATTGCCCCGTTTATAGTCCCGACGTACGTGTTTTACGTCACCGCTTTCAGAATGATCGGATTTTCCAACAACTTTGTGCGACCGTGTGTATGCAAGACAAGTTTGAGCCAACATCCGTCGGAAAAAATCCATGGATTTTGTTGTTGGAATGTCCGATCGTGTGTACAGGGCAGTACACTTTAATCAGTATTTATTTATATGTATCTACAGTACCTTGACAAAGTATTCATACCCCTTGAAATTTTCCACATTTTGGCATGTTACAACCAAAAACATAAATGTATTTTATTAGGATTTTTTATATGATAGAACAATACAAAGTGGCACATAATTGTGAAGTGGAAGGAAAATGATAAATGGTTTAAAATTTTTTTTACAAATATCTGAGAAGTGTGGCGTGCATTTGTATTCAGCCCCCTTTATTCTGATACCCCTAAAATCTAGTGGAACCGACTGCCTTCAGAAGTCACCTAATTAGTAAATAGAGTCCACCTGTGTGAATTTAAACTCAGTATAAATACATCTGTTCTGTGAAACCCTCAGAGGTTTGTTAGAGAACCCTAGTGAGCAAACAGCATCATGAAGGCCAAGGAACACACCAGACAGGTCAGGGATAAAGTTGTGGAGAAGTTTTAAAGCAGGATTAGATTATAAAAAAAATATCCCAAGCTTTGAATATCTCATAGAGCACTGTTCAATCCATAAAATCAAAATGCTATGTGTGGCGGAAAACTAACAATGCACATCAACCTGAATACACCATCCCCACCGTGAAACATGGTGGTGGTAGCATCATGTTGTGGGGATGCTTTTTTTTTCAGCAGGGACAGGGAAGCTGGTCAGAGTTGATGGGAAGATGAATGGAGCCAAATACAGGGCAATCTTAGAAGAAAACATGTTTGAGTCTGCAAAAGACTTGAGACTGGGGTGGAGGTTCACCTTCCAGCAGGACAACGACCCTAAACATACAGCCAGAGCTACAAAGGAATGGTTTAGATGAAAGCATATTCATGTGTTAGAATGGCCCAGTCAAAGTCCAGACCTAAATCCAAGACATGGTATGCTGTTCACAGACGCTCTCCATCCAATCTGACAGAGCTTGAGATATTTTGCAAAGAATGGGCAAAAAAGTCACTCTCTAGATGTGCAAAGCTGGTAGAGACATCCCCAAAAAGACTTGCAGCTGTAATTGCAGGGAAAGGTGGTTCTACAAAGTATTGACTCGGGGGGCTGAATACAAATGCACACCACACTTTTCACATATTTATTTGTAAAACATTTTGAAAACCATTTATAATTTCCCTTCCACTTCACAATTATGTGCCACTTTGTTTTGGTCTATCACGTAAAATCCCAATAAAATACTTTTATATTTTTGGTTGTCACATAACAAAATGTGGAAAATGTCAAGGGGTATGAATACTTTTTCAAGGCACTGTATTTCAGATACAGTAAAGAAAAATATGTAATGCTATTATTACATGCTTGAAAAGGCAGTGCCATTTAAAGTTTTTATTATGGACTACTAAAACATCTCTGGCTGTATAAGCAGCTAAACAATCCCTTTATGCTCTGTAGTTTACAATCTGTTAAATCTTGTGGACACTGTGTTGGAAAAAAAGGTAGTCATATTGATTTTCCTATATTTCAGGCTCAATTTATTAGTGTATTTGGTTGAGGGGATTAGTCTGCTGTAAATCAGGGCTATGAAAAAACAGCAATAAAAATAAATTAGAGTTGCTTTGTCATGTGGTAGAATCGAGCTGTTTTTTTTTTTTTTTCAATTTTTTTCAATTAACAAGATTCGCTCTCTGTAGATGGCCATATATCAGCAATCTTTATATACATAATATATTTTTTTTTTTTTTTTTTTTTTACAATTTAACAATTTAAACATTTCAAAATAAGAAAGATGACAGCATTACAAAAGAAAAGCATCATTCTGAAAAAAATGCTACAGCAGAATAAGGATTTGATTACGCCTACTGATCACCATTAGCAGGGGACCAGAGGAGTCTTCCCCATTATAAGTAAATAATTGTTTATTATTTTATGAAAGCCTTTCTTAACCCATTCTCATTGGCTGAATGTTGGGAGACATCGGCTGGTTAAAAATCGTCTGCCCGAAAGAAGCCAGCTTCTGTCCGATGAGCATGCTGGAAAACCAGCAGCCGACGGAATCTTGATCAGCGCTCTCAGCCAATGGCTGATCGGAGTGTTCAGGCGGAGGGGGGGGGGGTTGTCCGCCTGTCAGAACACAACAGCTCAGCGGAGGAGATCGCTGTACTAATTTTGCATAGTGAGTAAAGCAGCTCTGTAGTCTGCAGCTTTGTAGTGTGTACCAGGCTTAAAGTGATACTAAAGTCTTGAGGGTTTTTTAGTTAAAAATAACAAACATGTTATACTTACCTGCTCTGTGAAGTGGAACTGCACAGGGCAGCCTGGATCCTCCTCTTCTCGGGTCCTTCTTCGGCGCTCCAGGCCCCTCCCTCCTGTTGAGTGCCCCCACAGCAAGCAGCTTGCTATGGGGACATCCGAGCTGAGCCACAGTCATGGCCCGCCCCGCACCCTTTCTCTTCACATTGGCTGACTGACTTTGAATGACAGCAGTGGAGCCAATGGTGAGGCGCTGCTGTCTTAGCCAATAAGGGGAGTCCCAGGCAGCCGAGACACTCCTACAACATTGCTGGATCTAGATGGGGCTCAGGTAAGTATTAGGGGTACTGAGGGAGGCTGCTGCACACGGAAGGCTTTTTATCTTAATGCATAGGATGCATTAAATTAAAAAACACCTTCTCCTGCTACAATCCCTTTAAATCAGTCTGCATAGCATGGTATATTCAACTTCAATTGGAACATTATAGCTGAACAGTTCATATTTCTGTCACTCTGCTCTCTCTGAATTAAGATAAAAAACCTTCTGCCTTTACAATCACTTTAAGGGTAAAATAAATCTTAATGCCTAAGCCCAATTTTGCAACTTTGACATGTGTTAGTAAAACCGTACACATCATCACAATTACTTTGTGCATTCAGGTGGTCTTTTTCAGGACAAATTGGGCTTTCATTTGGTGGTAAATGGTAATGGATATCCCCTGATTTTTTTTTTTTGTTTTTTTTTTTTATTATCATAGCAAAACTTGCCCAAAATAGTAGAAAAAATATATTTTTTTATTATTATTATACAGTATTTATATAGCGCCAACAGTTTACGTAGTGCTTTACAACTTGAGGGTAGACAGTACAAATACAATACACTTTGATACAGTAGGAATCAGAGGGCCCTGCTCCTTAGAGCTTAATATTTCTTGTACAAAGGGTTTTATTGAAAATACACATCAATAAATGAATACAAAAACTGTAGTGGACACATCATATAAATGTTCTTGCATACATGTCAGTTAACGGAAAGCCTTTTGTTGGGGACCTAGGAAATTATATCAATTCCTAAGTGCCGGCTCACACAGGGGTGACTTGTCAGGCGACCTAGCCGCCTGACAAGTCGCCTCCCGTTCTGTACTACGGAACCGTCCTAATAGAAGCGACGCAAGTCGCTCCGACTTAGAAAAAGGTTCCTGTAGCATTTCTGGGGCAACTTCAGGCGACTTGCATAGACTTCTATACAGAAGTCGCCGTGGAAGTCGTGTGCAGGTCGCCTCGGTGAGGCGACCTGCAAGTCGTGCCACCCCTGTGTGAACCGGGGCTTAGAGTTCAAGGACTCTCACATAGGCCTCATGGACCCCGAGATCATAATAACACAATGAACTACAATTGCATATATTTTAGCTTACGAAGTCTCATTTAACATTTGTGGGACCAGGTAAGATGTTCCTGTATGCAATAATAAGAGAAAAAGGAAAAGAAAAAGGATTTTCTCAGCTAGTGTCCATTCCTGACAGAGATTAACCTGTGGGTCGGGAGATCAAAAAAAAAAAAAAAGGACGTAGAAAAGGGAAAAATAGAGAATCGAACTGGGTCAAAAGAAAATCGGAATAGATATAAAAAGTCAGGAAGAAGAAAGAAGGATAGTACAGAGGGGTGAAGAGGTGTAGGGAAAAGAAAGAGAAGGCCCCGGGGTGGGGGGGATTGGAGGCTTATTAAAGTGAGAGCAATGCTGAATCAAATCGAGATGGGTGGGCATAAGTCACCAAATGTAAATGTATATTTCTTGCAACTACCATAACCTGCCACCAAAGAATAACCCAAAATAAATGATCCTTCTCCTATCTATTGCAGCGATACGACATATGTGTATGTCATTTGTTGGTTGTACCAGGGACGTGCGGTGAGGTCAGTAGCTGGTGGGGCACTGGCTAGTATCAGAGCCAGATACACACAGGATACATACGCTGTGAACGTTAGAGCAAGACCAATAATTCTAGCACAAGACCTCCTCTGTAACGCTAAACATGTAACCTGTAGATTTTAAAGCATCTTTTTAAGTACTGTTTGGCGCCATTCCACAAGTGCGTGCAATTTAAAAGTGTGACATGTTAGGTATTTATTTACTCGGCGTAACATCATCTTTCATAGTATGCAAAAAATCGGGCTAACTAGTGTTTTTTGTTGTTTTTTTTTCATTCATGAAACAGTTTCTTTCCAAAAAAAATGCGTTTAAAAAATTGCTGCGCAAATATCGTGTAACATAAAAAGTTCCAATGACCACCATTTTATTCCCTTGGGTGTCTGCTAACAATATATATAATGTTTGGGGGTTCTGAGTAATTTTCTAGCAAAAACAAATTATGATTTTTACATGTAGGCGAGAAGTGTCAGAATTGGCCTGGGTGGCAAGGGGTTAATTACCATAAGTAAGTAATATACAAATAATTATTATTTATTTTTAAGGTAATTTACTATAGTTTCAAATACTGTACTCAAGCAGGTGGCTTAATGGACAAATTACTAAAATTTGAAGTTATAACTTCAAACCAGTAATTTCACAGTAAATAGATAAATTATTAATGATCTTATAACATATAGCATAATAACATATGATTTAGCTTGTACATTTTCAGCAGCAGCAGATTCTCATTCTCCCTTTTAACTATGTGAGAAAAAACGTGGGATTGTGAGTAAATCTTATATACATGTTTTTTCCTTGTAGTTAAAGAGGGAGTCCACCTAAATCCACCTAAAAAAAAAAAAATATTAAAAGCCAGCAGCTACAAATACTGCAGCTGCTGACTTTTAATAAATGGCCACTTACCTGTCCCAGGGTCCAGCGATGTCGGCAGCCGACGCCGATAACCCGCTCGATTCTCGGCAGCTGCCGCCGCCATCCTAAGTGAGGGAATCAGGAAGTGAAGCGTTGCGGCTTCACTTCCCGGTTCCCTACTGCGCATGCGCGAGTCGCGCTACGCATCGTAACTGGTCCCCGCTATCTCCTGGGACCTGTGTATTTCCCAGGAGACAGCGTGGAGGGACAGGAAGAGGCATAGACTCCCGTGGGAGTCTATGCCGGAAGTGGATGCAAATACCTGTCTTTGACAGGTATCTGCACCCCCCTCCTCCCTGAAAGGTGCCAAATGTGATACCGGAGGGGGGAGGGTTCCGAAAAGCGGAAGTTCCATTTTTGTGTGGAACTCCGCTTTAAGAGGGGTGGGTTGGAAGGGAGCATGTGTCTTTTAGACACATGCCCCCTTCTATGACACTGTAGTGAGAGGCGTGCCTCCACTGCAGCATTTTTATTGGAGAGCTTGGGCCAATGGTACTTTTACCATTTTTTTTATTCATGGCTCTGCCTCACCTGCCTCCCCTGACTGTACGTCCCTGGTTTGTACCTGTAGTACAGCCCGAAAACAATAGTGCGCATTTATTTATTTTTTTACCCTAGCTAAAACACACTGGGGGTTATTTACGAAAGGCAAATCCACTTTGCACTACAAGTGCAAACTACAAGTGCAAAGTGCACCTGAAATTGAACTGAGAGTGCACTTGGAAGTGCAGTCAATGTAGATCTGAGGGGGACATGCAAGGAAAATAAAAAACAGCATTTTAGCTTGCACATAATTGGATGATAAAATCATCAGAGCTTCCCCTCATTTCAGATCAACCCCTCAGATTAACAGCGACTGCACTTCCAAGTGCACTTTCAGGGCAATTTCAAGTGCACTTTGCACTTGTAGTGCAAAGTGGATTTGCCTTTCGTAAATAACCCCCATTGACACTAAATAACACTGATACTAATTTAAAAAAAAAAACAAAAAACTGTCCAAATAAATACTGACCCTGACCTTGACCCAAACACTAATCCTGGCAATGACCAGATCAAACCTTGATCTAGGTATTTTTTTAAATTTTTATTTTATTTTTTTTTAATTATTGTTATTTATTTCTTTCTACACACACTTCTTTTTTTTTTTTTTTTTTTTTTTATTTCTCTGCAAGGAGACAGAGAAAGATGCAATGGGGGTTATTTACGAAAGGCAAATCCACTTTGCACTGAAAGTGCACTTGGATCTACAGCGACTGCACTTTCAAGTGCACTTGCAGTGCAAAGTCGATTTTCCTTTAGTAAATAACACCCAATGCATCTTCCTAGTCCATTCACAGAGACAGAAAACACAGGGGGTGGGCTTCAGTGACTGATCACTGTGAAAGCCAATCAGAGGCTATTACAGCGATCAGGTGACCCAGAATCTTGAATCCAGGGTCCCGATCGTTGGTATGGGGCCCAAGGCACACTGTGAGATCCCAGTCTCTGTGCTGGGAGTGTGCCATGTGGTGCGCTCCCAGCACAAGGGGAGGAATGCTAATATGCGGCCCCACAGAAAAAAAGCCCTGTCCAGTGGGGCCGCATATTTGTGTGACATCAGTGCCAAGGGGTTAAGTCAAAAACCAAAAATGTAATATATTGCAGCTTACCAACCATTAGATGTGGCTGCTTGCAATAGTTTTCTTCTTATTAGGCTCTTTCCCTTTGTTTTGACCTGGTGATCTGGCCAGTAACACACCACTTGTATTAGAGTGCCTATAACTTGGATGAAGGAGCAACAAAAAACACCTTTGGACAGTAGCATTGTTAATCTGGGGGGAGGGAAGTGTTAGATGGACTAGCAGATTCAGATACGCCAACAATTCTTAGCCAATCTACACCTTATACTGCAATTACACAAGCAGTTGCAACAACAGATTTTGTTTTGTTTTTGGATAAAGGTTTTACATAAATAAATAAAAGCTGATCATTGTGAGCACCCCCGTAAGTAGTAAATGTTTTTTTTCTCAACCATCTAACTGCTACATCTGCAGGACAGCTTGCTTTGTTGAAAAACAGACTGGCTGGATCATCAGGTGAAAATAAAGTAAAGAAAACCTAAAAGAGAAAAAAAAAAAAAGAAAACAAATGCATCCAGCCACTACCTGAGTAGAAAAGCCTGTCCTCTGTCACCATGCACCAGAAAAGGACTTGTGCTCTCTGTTTGGAAGTAGTGTCCTGATTATCAGTGCAGTCCCAACAGTGTCCATCAGTGTCTCATCATCTGTGTCACCTATCAGTGCTGTGCTACCTACCAGTGCCTATCATTGCCCAGCAGTGCCATCTATCAGTGACCGTCAGTGCTGCCTATCAATTCTGCCTATTAGTGCCACCTATCAGTGCCCTTGTGTGCCGCCTATCAGAGCCCATTAGTGCAGCCTCATTAGTGCCTTCTCATCAGTGCCCACCACCA
This sequence comes from Aquarana catesbeiana, assembly GCF_042186555.1. Taxonomy (NCBI): domain Eukaryota; kingdom Metazoa; phylum Chordata; class Amphibia; order Anura; family Ranidae; genus Aquarana; species Aquarana catesbeiana. The sequence goes on from NC_133324.1 coordinate 865,459,822, forward strand.
GTGCCACCTCATCAGTGCCCATCGGTGTCACCCATTAGTACCCATCAGTGCAGCCTCATCAGCGCAGATCAGTGGAGGAGAAAAATCACCTGTTTGCAAAATTTTATAAAAACTATGAAAAATGTTTTATTTTTTTTTACATTTTTGGTCTTTTTTCATTTGTTTAGCAAAAAATAAAAAACCCAGTGGTGATTAACCACTTCAATACTGGGCACTTTCCCCCCTTCCTGTCCAGGCCAATTTTCAGGTTTCAGCGCTGTCGCATTTTGAATGACAATTGCGCGGTCATGCAACACTGTACCTAAACAAAATTGTTATCATTTTTTTTTCCCACAAATAGAGCTTTCTTTTGGTGGTATTTGATCACTACTGGGGGTTTTATTTTTTTGTGCTGCAAATAAAAAAAGACCAAACATTTTGAAAAAAATAAAGTTTTGTTACAAAACTTTGTAAATAAGTATGTTTTCTCCTTCACTGATGAGTACTGATGAGGCTGCACTGACTGGCACTGATGAGGCAGTACTGATGGGCACTGATAGGTGGCACTGATAGGTGGCACTGATATGAAGCAGTGATGGGCACTGATAGGTGACACTGATGGACACTGATAGGAGACACTGGGCACTGATAGGTGGCACTGATGGGCACTTATAGGCGGCACTGATAGATGGCACTGGTGGGCATTTTTAGGCGGCACTGATAGATTGCACTGATAGGCAGCACTGATCAGGAGGCATCCCTGGTGGTCTGAAGTGGGCACCCTCAATGGGTCTGCACTGATCAATGCCCTGATTATCAGCGCAGACCCCCCTGTCAGGAGATCAGCCGATCGGCTCTCCTCTACTCATGCCTGTCAGTGCAAGTGGAGGAAAAGCCGATAAACGGCTCTTCCTGTTTACACTCTGATCAGCTGTGATTGGACACAGCTGATCACACGGTAAAGAGCCTACGTCAGAGGCTCTTTACCAGGATCAGAGATGCGGTGTGTCTGACTGACACACTACACCACCGCGCTGTCATTTTGCTATATGGTGGGCGGGAAGTGGCTAAATACCACCAAAAGAAGGCTCAATTTGTGTGAAAAAAATGATCAAAATTTCATTTGGGTACAGTGTTACATGACCATGCAATTGACATTCAAAGTGTGACAGCGCAGAAAGCTGAAAATTGGCCTGGGCAGGAAGGGGGTAAAAGTGCCAGTAGGCAAGTGGTTAAAGTGATTGTAAACGTTTACCTTGTAAAACAACCCATTCAGTTTAAAATGGAAATGAAAGGCAAAACATTTCTGTAAATATATAAAAAAAAATTATATAAAAACCCTTTTCTCTTTTTATGTTATAAGTTACCACATTCCCTCTGTTCTCAGATGCAGAGCTGGGGAAGGAGAAACAGCAGTACTAATCTTCCCAGTGAAAGGCTGTGCAGGGGGGGGGGGTCAGGGCAAGTCTGATCATTGGAGGAGAGCAGGCTGGGTTCCCAGCACAGCTAAAGAACTGACCACTATGTGTTCTCCTGCTTCATGTGGTCAGTTTTCAATAGTAAAGCAGAGTGACTGGCAGGAACACCAGGGATTTCACACACAAGCTGCAATGCAAATAGAACAGAATACTTTTTCCTACAAGTACATGGTACAGCAGGCACATATCAGGAATATGAAATGTTGGGTTTACATATTCTTTAATGTATCTTTTAAAGCTGGAAGTGTTAGTACCTGTACAGAAGATGTGCTGTAGTGTGAGAATCATGATGATAAGAGGAGAGAGCAGAGTGACAGAAATATGAGATTATGGTGTTCAGCTATAATGTTCCAATTGAAGTTGAATATACCATGCTATGCACACTGACTTAAAGGGATTATAAAGACAGGTTTTTTATCTTAATGCATCCTATGCATTAAGATAAAAAGCCTTCTGTGTGCAGCAGCCTCCATCAGTACCCCAAATACTTACCTGAGCCCCATCTCTATCCAGCGCTGTTGCATGGGTGTCTTGTCTGCCTGGAACAACCCTCCTCATTAGCTCAATCTAAATCATTCAGCCAATCAGGAGAGAAAGTGGGCGGGGTCGGGCTGCAGCTCTGTGTCTGAATAGACACAGGAGCTGTGCCGTGGTGGCCCGTCCATAGAGGGCGCAAAGGTGCCGCCTCCCCTGTACATGCATCCGGCCCCCTGATCTACATATCAGTGGCGCTGGACCATGGATTCCAGTGTGGTGGGGTGTTTTTTTGAAGCACCTGATTAGAGCCAGAGGCTCTAATAGGCTTAAAAAAAGTGTGAGCTAGGAGCGCAGAGCATTGCGCTCCAAGCCCACCAAGTTGTGTGACCATAGCGAATGAATTCTCGCTATTATCGCACTAAAGTTCCTCCCCGCCAGTCAGGAGGCAGGTCTGTGAGACCTATTTCTCTATTGGCCAAAGCGTCAGGCGATCCTTTTGAATGCCCAGCGCTTTGGCGGAAGACACACGGCGGAGGAAACTGGAGGAGCGGCCATCAGAGATGCCGCGGCCGCTGTCCGCAGTCCAGGAGGACACCACAGCCCCGCACACAAGAGCGGGTAAGTGCCGGGCCGGACCACCCAAAGAAGATCCCATCAGCCACCACTGGAGCTGTGACTCGGCTCGGTTGCCCCCATAGCAAGCTGCTTGCTGTGGGGACACTCAACGGGAGGGAGGGGCCAGGAGCACCAAAGAGGTACCTGAGAAGAGGAGGAGATCAGGGCTGCTCTGTGCAAAATCTCTACACAGAGCAGGTAAGTATAACATGTTTGTTTTTAAAGCAAAAAAAATGTGACTTTAGTATCACTTTAACTAGTTGCTGCCTGCCCACCATCAAATGACGATGGGGTGGGGCGGTGCGGCTCTCGTTCTGGCGGCTCTCGTCATATGACGGCGTCCCAGAACGGACGCCCTTACGCGCCCGGCGATGGCAGCTGCGCTGTGTTGCTAGGACACGACGCAACCCCGATCTCTTTAAAGAGCTGTGTCCGCGGCTCTTTAACCATGTGATTTGGTGTGTCCAATCACAGCCGGTCACATGTAAACACGGAGATGCCGGTAATCGGCGCTCCTCGCTTCACACTGACAGAGTGTGTGGGGAGGAGAGCCGATCAGCGGCATCTCCTCACAGGAGACATCTACACATGTAATCAGGGCACTGATCATCAGTGCCCTGATTACAATAGCGACACCAGTGCCACAAATCAGTGCCAGCGATGAGTGCCCACCAGTGCCAGCAATCAGTGCCCACCACTGCCCACAAGTGCCACCAATCAGTGCCCATTAGTGATGCCAGTCCATGCTGGCTATCAGTCCCGCCTATCAGTGCTGCCCATCAATCCCCATCACTGCTGTCCATCAATGCCCATCAGTGTTGCCCATCTGTGCCACCCATCAATGCCCATCAGTGCCCATCAGTACTGCCTATCCATGCCGCCTATTAGTGCCCATCAGTGCCAACTATCAGTGCCCATAAGTGCGGCATATTAGTGCCTCCTCATCAATGCCACCTAATCAGTGCCCATAAGTGCCGCCTCATCAGTGTCCATAAGTGCCAACTCATCAATGCCCACCAGTTCAGCCTATCAGTGCCCATCAGTGCCACCTCATCAGCGCACATCAGTGAAGGAGAAAAATTACTAAATTACAAAATTTACTGACAAAAAAATAAGTAAAAAAATTTTTTTTTTCTAATTTTTTGGTCTTTTTTTTTTTTTGTAAAAAATAAAAAAACCCAGCAGTGATTAAATACCACCAAAAGGGTGGGCGTGGCCGAGCAATGGAAGAGTGAGGATGCACACCTCGGAGCTCTGTGTGGGGAAGCCCTGAGAAAGGCCCGACGAACTGACAGAGCCAGAATCCATGCCAGGGGACCGTAAGCACCCGCTGGACTTGGGGCCACAGAAGGGTTCGGAAATCACTCATTATTTTCTTCGGCAACACGCTGTTTCCTCCCCCGCTGCCTTAGCCAAGATGGCGCCGCCACGAGTCCCTCCGACAAAAGCTGCCGCCTCCTCTAAAAAGAACACTCAGCTGGGAGCTATTGCTATCGGTGATCGATCCACTTGGGATGACAGGTTACCCTCTCCCATACTGTCCCCTGTAATTCAGAGCTCGGACATACAACTCGACTCCGGTCACACAGGAGGAGACAGGCAGCAATGCTGAGGGCTCCATCAGGGACATTGTGGCTGGTCTGCCCACCAGGCAGGATCTGCAGGAAATGGCGGCATCCATAGTTAATGCACTCTCCAGGGAATTACATGACCTGCGCCAGCAAGTGGATACAGCGGAAGAGAGGGTCACTGTTTTGGAATCCTCCACCTGCACCACCGACGCTCGTATCACCTCCATTGAGACGGAACAGCGTGCCTTCCGCCGCCATCTTGTGGAGGTACAATTAAAGCTAGACGACGGTAAGAACAGGAGCAGACGCAACAATTTGCACCTCCGCGACATCCCTGATGCTACTATGGGCCCGGATCTGCGCGCCACGGTGGTGGCCATCCTGAACCAGGTTCTTAGAAAACCACCAGCCTCAGAGCTGGAGCTGGATAGGGTCCACCATATCCAAGGACCCAGAGCACATTCCACAGCGTCACAGAATCCTGCTGCCGTGGACCTTCCACGAGATGTCCTGTGCAGGGTACATTTCTTCACCATAAAGGAAGGGATCTTGCGCCTGGCCTGGGAATGTGGCCCAATTGACTTTGATGGTGCACTGATCCGGATTTACCCCGACATCTCCAGGCAAACGAGAGCCATGCGTGGACTTCTGAGACCCTTTCTCGAGGTAATCCGTGAAGCAGAGGCCACTTACCGCTGGGGTCACCCCTTTCATCTAATTGTGCGGAGGCGGGGTGCTGAGTTTTAGCTTCACTCTCCGGACCAACTCCCAGACCTGTTCAGTTTCATAGATAAGCCTGCTGTGAGTGTCCCCAATTGGTTTGATTATCTGCTGTCTACAGAGGCTCTTGGTCCACCTTTGCCCAGGCCGCAATGAGTCTGCCGACCCCATTCACGCACCACAAGTCGGGAGACTGTCAGACCTCATCCGAGGTCCTCCGAATCCTAATTTTCTTCCATATCCCGGGGACTGGTAAAACATGATGACTGTTCATATCCCATCAGCTTCCTGGGTATCCTAAGCATCCGAATCCCACCTGCCAGGTGTTCTTGGAACTGCCTTGATGAGCAACCTTTTGGGCCCTTATTGATTACCTTACGCAGTACACCCCAAGGACTGCTGACCTCCGGGGGGACCTTCTAATCACATCTGGGGAATGTAGATTGTCAACAAGGTGTATGTTTACCTGCTATGTGAGGTTTTGGGCCATGACAGATACTGGGCTGCCCCGTCCTGTGCACCGCCTCTCCCCTGCGGGCTCGCTATTCGTGACCAGTGGGGGTGATGGGTGCTGCGGGAGGGTCTGCAGACGGGTAATAGGCTCATACACCTTCGGCCACCCTCACCTAATCATTATCATCCCCTGACTATGTTGATTCCCCAGCACCAGATAGGCGCCTTAGGAGCCCTGTTTTTTGTTTAATGTTCATATTGCATGTCCCTCGGGCTCACTACAAGACCTCTTGCCCCCTCCAGTTTTTCCTAATATCCCCGCAAGTGGCTACTTTTATGGGGGGGGGGGGGGGGGCGGTGGCCTGTTTGCTGGCTCTCATAGGGTTGCAGAAGTCATAGGTGGTATGCTATGTCATTTTATGTTATTTTATTTTGTCTTATTTCATCTGATTTGTTTGCACTGTTTTTGCCTTTTTACAACATGTTTCGGTACCCTCCGTTTCGAATGTATGGACCCTCGGTCCTGGTGCTCTGGGTTATGCTGTGGGATGTTGGAGTGGGTCCTGCCAATTAACATTTGCTTTGGCTCTGGGGCCTCCCCTGATGTACTTGAGCCTCCCAGGGACACCACCACCGCATGGTCGTGGCAGACAGTGCTCTGCTGCTCTGCTTCAGTTACTGATTGCTAAGTTGATGTTATGTTATGTTGGCTCTCCTACTAGAAGCATTGCGATTCTCTGTGGCTTCATCCCACACATCTCCATTCATATTGTCTATTCAAATCACTGCCTTAATTCTACTCGATTTTGAGTAGACCTTAACGCTGCTTTCACCCCCCATTAGGGCGGACCCCTGTGTGGACACTCCGAGTGCTCAACAGGGGCCCATAGTAAGTCTACGACAGGAACCGTTCATTCCCCTCCCTCCCCCCTTCCTTACCCCTCCCCCTCTTGCTCCCACCTTCCTGCCTTTTCCCTCCCTCTCCTTTCTCCTCTCTTAATCATTCCTCTCCCTACACTTACTCTTTGCTAGTGCTTGTTCTTCCCTTTCTGCTTTCCCCCCTTTTTTTTTTCTCTCTCTCCTGTTTTATTTCCTCTTGCCACTGGCCTCTGCTTAGGGGGAACTCTGTGTCTGGGAATCTCCCGCGCGTCTGTTGACATTCATTTTCACGCCAGATGATATAATGGGTCTCCTCAAGATCACCTCTCTCAATGTGCGCAGCCTCAATATACCGGAGAAGCGCTCGCAGCTTTTAGCTGATCTGCGCAGGGGCAAAACTCATGTTGCTTTCCTACAGGAAACGCACTTTCGTGCTGATAACATTCCTAAATTGACCAACGGAACTTTTCCACTGGCATACCACAGTGTCTCTCCGATCTCCAAATCGAAAGGGGTCAGCATCATACTAGCCAAGTCGATCTCATGGGTGTTCGAGGCACAGCGGGCAGACGCGCAGGGTCATTTTCTCCTCCTAAAGGGAAAGGTGTCTGATGTACAGGTCACTTTCGCAAATGTTTACTTCCCCAATGTGGACCATCCGCAGTTCCTGCGTAAGCTCCTCTCTGAGCTCTTGGAGTTTTCGGAGGGGATGCTTATTTTTGGCGGAGATGTTAATTTTGCTATGAACCCGGCCCTTGACGTCTCACACGGAGTCTCACATTTATCCTTTTCTCATTTGAAACGTCTGAAGGCAGATCTTTATACCCTACACTTAGTGGACCCGTGGCGGTTGCTCCATACACAAGACTGGGACTATACTTTCTATTCCCAGGTGCACCACACTTATTCGTGGTTAGAGTATCTGCTGTTGTCACATAAAGACCTAACCAGAGTGGTTTCTACATCCATTGATGTCATATCCTTCTCCGATCATGCGCCAATCTACTTGACACTCCAGCTGGGGCCAGTGACTCGGTCCCCCCCATCCTGGCGACTAAATGAAGCCCTGCTTCAGTCAGAGGAAACCCGCTCAAAGATACTAAACGCACTGCGGGAGTATTTCTTCATTAATGAGGGGTCCGTTCCTAACCCCCTTGTGGTTTTGGAGGCCCACAAGACGGTTGTAAGTGGCGCACTGATTAAAATAGGAGCCCGTCTTAAACGCGATAGAACCCGACGCACAGAGGAACTCCTCGCCCTGATCAGCAGCCTGGAGGGTGCACACAAGGCTAGTCTTGCTCGTGCAACCTTTCAGGATCTTCTCAGGGCGCGTGAGGAACTCTGTGCGCTTCTGTTCCACAAGAAAAAACAGAAGTTGGCGTGGGCGTGCCGTACTATGTATGAATTTTCGAATAAACCCGGGTCACTGTTGGCTAGAGCTTTGCAAGGACCTCGCACGAAAACTTATATTCCCCACATCCTGACGTCTACTGGACAAAAGCTAAATACCTCTTCAGACATAGCTAAGGAGTTCCCCTCTTTTTATACAGGTCTTTATAATCTAGACAGACCCCTATCTGTGGGCTCCCCGGCAGAAGGTAGACATATCCCCCAGTCCTACATAGCTGTCTCGGCCATGCCATCACTCCCAAGTATTGTACGGGAGAAGCTGGAAGAACCCATAACAGTTGCAGAACTGGGAGCGGCACTGGCCTCTTCAAAACCAAAAAAGGCCCCTGGCCCTGACGGCCTAACTCCGGCATACTATAAAACTTTTTTCAATACGTTGTCACAACCCTTGGTTTCTGCCCTCAATACCATTACGGAGGGAAACTTAATCCCAGTGGATGCCTTAAGGGCCTATATTTCCCTCATCCTGAAAAAGGGGAAAGACCCGCTGCAGTGTGGGAGTAATCGCCCGATTGCACTTCTGAATACGGATCTAAAACTTTTTGCCAAAATCCTGACCAATAGACTACTCCCTCACATACCAAGTCTTATTCATCGAGGCCAGGCAGGCTTTGTGCCGCTACGAGAGCCAAGGGATAACACCATCCGAGTTATGAATTTGATACATGCAGCAAAGACTTCTGTCTACTGACGCGGAGAAGGCCTTTGATCGTGTCGATTGGTCCTTTATACAGGCTACTTTAGAGCACATAGGCCTTTGTTCGTCCATGCTGAAGTGGATACTGTCTCTTTATACCCACCCCACTGCAGCAGTTAAAGTTAACGAGACAAGGTCGGACTTCTTTAGCATCCAGAATGGCACACATCAGGGCTGCCCCCTGTCTCTCCTAATCTTTATCTTGTCACTAGAGCCCCTCCTGTGCATGTTAAGAGCGAATTTGGGCATTGTAGGCTACCCCAAACCTTCGGGATCCCACAAGGTGGCCGCTTTTGCGGACGACCTCATCTTCTTTTTAACAGAACCACTTACCTCCCTCCCTAACCTACTCCAATCCCTTTGAGAATATGGTACTCTTTCCTTTTTTCAGATCAATCTAACCAAATCCTCCATCCTTAACATAACAGTACACCGGATTATTGTCCATCGGTTTGATATTGGCCTTTCCGGTGAGATGGGCGACCAACCTCATTCGATACCTGGGAGTCAACATTACTTCGGATCCTGCCGATTTGTACTCAGCAAACTTTGCCCCGCTACTCCTTCGCCTTAAGACGGACCTCCTGCATTGGCATTCTCTGACGCTGACTTGGTTCGGCAGATGTAGTGCCCTCAAGATGACCTTGCTGCCGAGAGGTTTTGTACCTAATGCAGGCACTTCCCATCCTTCTACCCCTAGCTTTTTTTCAAACTAATCGACTCTATGTTCCGTGCGTTTGTCTGGTCTCATCGCAAACCACGTATCAGACTTCAACTCCTCTACCTGGCGAAAAGCGGGGGCGGGGTTGGCCTCCCAGACATGAAAGCCTATTACAGGGCAGTCAAGAGCTGGCCTTGGATTACTGCACCTCTGTCTAAGGACCTCGCAGAGCACCCTACATTGGGCAGTACCTTGTCAGTAGTCAGAGACGCTTTTCGGCGCTCCTTGGTGTCCCCGCAGCCCTCCCACATGGTGCCGGTTCTGGGCAATCGGAATTTCCACCTGGTTTGCAGAATCCTCATCTTAAGCGACTGGCAATGGACACTAGACTTCGCTTATGCGATTTTCCTGGGGCCCAATGGCCAGCTTTCTTCAGAAGCTGGGACATCAGTGACGGACCCTCCCCTGGATTTCTGGAGCGGCTTACAGCTGCGCAACTACTTGGGCAGCTGTTTGAGGAAACTGGGCATTACCCGTTAACTCACAGAACTAGAACTCATTTGTCACCGTGGGGAACCAGTGCGACATTCTCTCGCTGCTCTACTCTTCTCTAACTCAGCCGGAGGAAGGGTATGTTCCCTTGTTTCTCTCCAAGTGGGAGGCGGAACTCGGAACCCAATTCACTGACGTACAGAGGAAAAAAATTCTTTAATTTGCCCAGAAATCTTCTATAGCCACCAGGGTCCAGGAAACTTGTTATAAAATCATGACTCGATGGTATAGAGTTCCTGCCGTTCTACATCGCTTCTTTCCTCAGGTGCCCAGCCTTTGTTGGCGCTGTGGCACTGAGGAGGGGATGATGTCACATATTTTTTGGACTTGCACCAAACTCGCCCAATTCTGGCTTGAAGTGGCTCGCACAATAAGACACCTAACTGGTGTCTCTCTGGAGGGGAATCCTGCGGCCTGTTTGCTCCATCTATCGGAATGACCTATTAAGAAATACAAGACCTCCGTCACCATTCAGTTACTGAATGCCGCCAAGGCTTGTATCCCCTTTGTTGGAGATCGGAGAGACCACCGGCGAAGTCCCTATGGTTTACTAAAGTGAACGAACTAAGGGATATGGAGGATCTTACTGCTACCCTGCACAATTGAGAGGAGACCTTTCGAGAGACCTGGAGACCCTGGCAACATTTTATATACACAGAAGCCTATCTCCAAGAAAATCTAACTGATCTAATGGGCTGGTTCCGCCTCCTAGGCAGAGGGCACCACATCTCATTATATCACATTATCACACTTTACTCTACCCTTCTCTACTCCCTCTTGTCTCCTGTTTTTGCTTCTCCCCTTACCGTCCTTTCCTTCCTTGCCCGTCCCCCTTTTTCCCGGCCCTATTCTTTTCCTACCCCTGGGGATACCAGTTCCCATATTAATCTTTCCCATTCATGGGTTACTTGATCAGATACAGTGAAGATCCTAAAATGTATTACATCTCCACATGTCTCATGTTTGGGCTCCTCAGTTCTTCGGATCCCCTTACTCCCCAATTACCTATAAAAATAAATCATATCAATGTGTGACACAGCTTGACATGCTTTAATGCCAGCTCCGGGTCAAACGACTAAGCTCCCAGAGCACTCTCAGGGTCCCATACACTGTCAGTATTGTTATACCGGGGTATCACCCCCATGTGCCTTGAATATGGTGCTAACTAAGAAAACTTGATTCGTTGACCTTGTTTTTGTAACCTTGTCTGCATTTTTTCTTTTTGTTTGACTTTGGTAATGTACCTATGCTGGATGTGTTATTTGTTGTACACACATTATATGGAAAAAATAAAGAATTATAAAACAAAAATACCACCAAAAGAAAGCTCTATTTGTGTGAAGAAAATTATAAAACTTTTTAATTTGGGTACAGTGTAGCATGACCGCGCAACTGTCATTCAAAGTGCGACAGCGCTGAAAGCTGAAAATTGGCAGGAAGGGGGTGAAAGTGCCCGGTAGGCAAGTGGTTAATGGAAAAAAGGGACAGAATGCTTCTTTCACTCCCTATCTTAGAAATGGGGGGGGGGTTGACTAGAAATGAATATTTCAGGCTTTAGCACACGTCTCCTCACAAAGCAAATGGCAATTATATGTTACTAGGCAGATGGCATTGCACCCGCTGTATACATTCACAAGATATGATCTCAGTTCTCTAAATTGCATTAGAGAGGCTGTGACCAAGAATGCCCCTTTAGCCAACGATGGTGATTTTGTTCAATTATTCTTGCGAAAAACCCTGAAAAATATTAAACCATTTACCAGCATAAACCTCTCTTTAGACCTATGGAAAAATCTTAATTCACTGTACTGACCAACCAGTAGGTTGTTCTAAGAGACCTGCTATTCCTCATTTATTAAATGTAGCCACATAGCTTATTTCTACATTCTGAAGATAACAGCACCTCTGATCTGACAGTGCTTCCTGACTGCAGATACATACAGAACGTGAGAACATTCAATAAAAGCATGTTTAAAAGAGATGTTGTAACAGTTTAACACTGTGGCTAGATGTATAAAAATTATAAAGTTAAAATTAAATTTAATATAAATTAACCACTTCAGCTCCTGACCAGGCCATTAATTGTGATACGGCACTGCGTTGCTTTAACTGACAATTGTGCAGTCGTGCGATGTTGTACCCAAATAAAATTGATGTCCTTTTTTCCCCCCACAAATAGAGCTTTCTTTTGGTGGTATTTGATCACCTCTGTAGTTTTTTATTTTTTGCGCTATAAACAAAAAAAAAAACCTGACAATTTTGAAAAAAAACAATATTTTTTACTTTCTGCTATCAAACATACCAAATTAAAAAATGTAAAAAATCTAATTTCTTCATCAATTTAGGCCAATATGTATTCTGGTACATACTTTTGGTAAAAAAAATCCCAGCAACTGTATATTGATTGGTTTGCGCAAAAGTTATAGCGTCTACAAACCATGGGATATTTTTATGGACTTTTTATTTTTCAAATTGTTTTTACTAGTAATGGCGGCGATCGGCGATTTTTAGGGGGACTGTGACATTGCGGAGGACAAATCTGACACTAAGTGACACTTTTTGGGGACCAGTGACACCAATACAGTGATCAGTGCTAAAAAACAATGCACTGTCACTGTATAAGCGACACTGGCAGGGAAGGGGTTAACACCAGGGGTGATCAAGGGGTTAAGTGTGCTCCTAGGGAATGCTTTTAAACTGGGGGGGAGTGGATGCACTGGATGAAAAGAAAAGATCTGGGTTTCTGATTAGCAAAATTGCGGGAAAAAAAATGTGGAAAGCACAGCAAAAAGCACAGCAGAAATGCTCAAAAGCAACATGCATAGATTTAATTTCGGCCTTAAAATGGAATCAACTATATCTGATTACCACAAACCAAAAATGCTATTTAACTAATTTTTAACTTTCAGAGCAAACTCATCCATCTATCCATGTCTCCATGCTTTACTTTGTTAAAAAATCACTTTAAAAAAACACCCCTTAGCATTTCTAGCTCCAGCCAAGAGAAGAATGGATTTTTTTAAAATTTATTTTAGAATTATACTTACCTAGGTGGATGCAGCAACGGTCTGATGCTGCATCTGCTTTCTGCTGGCTCTAGGGCTGAGAACCGAGCGTTCAAACACCGCTGATTGCTCGGTTCTTAGAGCTCCCTGAGCAGAGAGCTGGTGACTCAGTCACCGCCGTCCGCTCTCCCCCAAACACCCCCCCGCGCGCGCTCATTGAAGTGCTGGGCTGTGGAGGGGGTGGGAGCGGCCAGCTCAGGCTCTCAGCGGGTGCCGGTCCAGGCATGTGGGTGGATCCCGACCATGTGACCTTTCCCGAGCCTGGACTGGCTCTGTGATGTCAGCCGACAGCGGGCTTCAGCAGAACGAACTGCACTCCTGTAGTCCTCAGGAGAAGTACAGCCAAACGAGCTTTGACTGTACTTCTCCTTTATGTAGGAGCAGATGAGTCATGTAGCATTTAGTTCCTGGAATCCATCTGCCCTTAGCTCAGGCATGCAGGCAGGAGGGTGTGCTTAGCTGAGAGAGTCCCTTGTCCAATCCTCCAGATGAAAGAAAAAAAAAATGTCCATGACATTATTTTGGCCTAGACCAGAAACCAAGAAGCAACTGAAAAAATGTAAAAAAAAGTTTTAAAGTTTAAAAAAAGTAAATATAAAGCACCTTCCTATCTATTTACTAAATGTAGCAATATAGGTATTAAAAATAGTTCATGTTGATTGAGAGAGATTGGCTCTGCTCTAACCGCTTGCCGCCCGCCCACCGTCAAATGACGTTGTCCCAGAACGGCCGCTCTCGTGCGCCCGCGGCCGCCCCTGTTGCTAGGACATGGCGCAATCCCAATCTCTGTAAAGAGCCGTGGCTCTTTAACCGTGTGATCGCTCCTCACAGGGGACATCCATACATGTAATCAGGGCACCAATCATCAGTGCCCTGATTACAATAAAGAGCCACCAGCACCAGCAATCAGTGCCACCAATCAGTGCCCATTAGTGATGCCAGTCAGTGCTGCCTATCATTGCTGCCCATTAGTGCCACCCATCAGTGCCGCCTATCAGTGCCCACCAGTGCCGCCTATCAGTGCTCATTAGTGCCACATATCAGTACCACCTATCAGTGCCCATAAGTATGGCATATTAGTGCTTCCTCATCAGTGCCACCTAATCAGTGCCCATAAGTGCAGCCTATCAGTGCCCATCCGTGAAGAAGAAAAATTACTTATTTACAAAATTTACTGACAGAAACTAAGAAAAACTTTTTTTTTTCAAAATTTTTGGTCTTTTTTTTAAAAATAAAAACCCAGCAGTGATTAAATACCACTAAAGAAAAGCTCTATTTGTGTGGAAAAAATGATAAAAATGTCACATGGTTACCATGTAGCATGACCGCGCAATTGTCATTCAAAGTGTGACAGCGCTGAAAGCTGAAAATTGATCTGGGCAGGAGGGGGGTGAAAGTACCCGGTAGGCAAGTGGTTAAATAGGTCTATTCATTTATAATCGGTAATATTCAAACTATTTTTGCCAATGTTCCAGGTGTTGAGCACATGAAGAAAATGAAATGGAAGATACAGTTGTTATACCCTATAATTAGGGATTATTCGGCCTGTCTGTGTTGCAGTTCTTCATGGTTGTAAAATTCAGTTACACATATTCCAAAACAAAATACAATGATAATTAGTTACACAGCATGGTATCCATGACCTGGTTTGTAGAACTATGTGGCCTGGAAGTGTCTTTCTCTTTAATTCTAAGGCTGAATTCAATGGACCTTGTTTTCAACTGAGCTATGTAAGTACGGCTTACTCACTCTCCCTACTCTTTGTTTCTACCCCCATCCCTCTGGATTACTAAATTGTACAGGCTCAGTCTTTTCTTCCATTGTTTCTTTTTATTGCTATGTTTTCCTAAGCAACTAATATAACTTATATCATCTGTACGCTTCTCTCCCTTGTTTGTCTATTACTTATCTATGTTATGTCTCTTACACTGGAAATGGTGGCACTCTATACAACTAAACAATGATCACAAAACATTGTATAAGGGAACACACATCAGAAAATAGCAGCTTTCATTGTAGGCCTTTTTACATGTTTTTTTCCTTTTTAAAGTGGGTGAAAAACCTTACATATACCCAGTGAAGTGACTGGCCTCACAGAGATGAAACAAATCCTCCTACATAAGTTGTACCTGTTTATCTGCTGTGCTCTCTTCTCACACACAGATCAAAGGTTTTTTGGGTTTTTTTTTTTGCCTCGGAAGGCAAGGGGTCAGGGATCTGATGTCACACACTGCACAGAATAATGAGGAGCGCTCAGTGTAATCTGACACCTGAGTGGAGGAAAAGGACACACCTCCTTCTAAATAGGGAAACATGGAAAGCTGAGACTGTAATACACCTGCTTTGTGCTGGGGGGACGGGGCTGTCTCCCAAGATTGTCTGGTGTCAACATAACCAATTAGAAGTGACTCATGCAGATGCAGTAGCAGAGGAAGGAGACCACATAGAGAAATGACACTGTGTTTTGGATTGAGGCTAGTACATACTATAGAAGGATGTGCAGTGTTCATTTTTCATTTCAAAGGTTTAGAACCACTTTAGTAAATAGAAAATCCTGGTGTGTAGTGCACGCTGCGCACTATGGGGTTGATTTATTAACTACTTGCCGCCCGTAGGACGTCTATGGACGTCTTCGGGTTACAGTGGTTTTACCGGTATGATGCCTGCACCTATAGGCATCATCCTGGTATGAACATTTTCAGCCTGCAAATTCCCTTTGTAGCAGAAGGGATTTGAAAATAGCCACTCGATCACTTCTGCGGGTGGCGGAAGGGGTCCCAACCCCTCCCGCCGCCTTTCCCGGGCTCTAGCGTCCGATCCCGGAGCCCCGCGTGATGCGACCGGCGGCATCGGCTGCACAGAACAGAGAGAGAGGTGTCTCTCTCTCTGCGACCCCGGAAAACGGGAGCAACAAGTATATTGTCACTTCCAGCTCCGCCTCTTTGTTTAACTGGCCGATAGTGGCCTGGAAAGCAGCTGATCAGACCGATCTGTGTCTGATCGGCTGCATTGGAGGCCAGAGGAGAAATAAAATCTATCTAATAAAATGGAGGCCAGAGGAGAAATAAAATATATCTAATAGACCCCAGATCTCGTCATAAAAAACAGGACCTGTCAAGGCCCATGCTGTCACAAGGGATGTTGTTCAGCCCTTGCAATAGCAATAAAGTTAATCCAAAAAAAAAAGTTTAAAAAATAAAGTTTTGTACAAAAAATAATAATAATAAAAACAAAAATGTAAAACATCCCCCGTGCTTACACGCAGATGCAAACGCATAAATTTTCCCATTTTCTTGGGGTAAATATTGTGTTATGTTTCTTTTAAATTCATTAACATGTATTTTTTCCAACAAAAAAATGGGTTTAAAAACAGCTGCGCAAATACCATATATATTATATATATAATATATATATATATATATATAATTTTCTAGCAAAAAATGATTCTTACATGTAGGAGCAGAGTGTCACAATGGCCCGGATAGGAAGTAGTTAAAAGCAAAGGAAGTGTTACTTTGCAAAGGAATTTTCCCTTAGCTTAGTGAATGCGGTGAAAATTCAATTTGCAATGAATCAAGTGGAAAGAAAAAAAACAAAAAAAAAACTGTATTGTTACTTGCAAGTTATTGACTGATGGATAGATGGGCATTGGTGAGGCTGCATTGGATGGGCACTGGTAAAACTGCATTGCTGGGCACTGGTGAGGCTCCATTGCTAGGCACTGGTGTGGCTGCATTGCTGGGCACTGGTGAGGCTGCATTGCTGGGCACTGGTGTGGCTGCATTGCTGGGCACTGGTGTGGCTGCATTGCTGGGCACTGGTGTGGCTGCATTGCTGGGCACTGGTCAGGCTGCATAGATGGGTGCTGGCGAGGCTGCATTGGATGGGCACTGGCAAGGCTGCATTGGATGGGCACTGGCGAGGCTGCATTGGATGGGCACTGGCGAGGCTGCATTGGATGGGCACTGGCGAGGCTGCATTGGATGGGCACTGGCGAGGCTGCATTGGATGGGCACTGGCGAGGCTGCATTGCTTGGCACTGGTGAGGCTGCATTGCTTGGCACTGGTGAGGCTGCATTGCTTGGCACTGGTGAGGCTGCATATATAGGCACTGGTGAGGCTGCATAGATGGGCACTGGTGAGGTGGCATTGCTGGGCACTGGTCTGGCTGCATTGATGGAGCACTGGTGAGGCTGTATACTGTAGTTGGGCACTGGTGAGGCTGCATAGTTGGGCACTGGTGAGGCTGCATAGTTGGGCACTGGTGAGGCTGCATAGTTGGGCACTGGTGAGGCTGCATAGTTGGGCACTGGTGAGGCTGCATTGATGGACACTGGTGAGGCTGCATTGCTGGGCACTGGTCAGGCTGCATTGATGGAGCATTGGTGAGGCTTCATACTGTAGATGGGAACTGGTGAGGCTGCATTGCTGGGTACTGGTGAGGCTGCATTGCTGGGCACTTGTCAGGCTGCATTGCTGGGCACTGGTCGGGCTGCATTGCTGGGCACTGGTCGGGCTGCATCGCTGGGCACTGGTCAGGCTGCATTGATGGGCACTGGTGAGTGTGCATAGATGGGCACAGCTGAGCCCTGCATTCTTTATGTAGCACACTGCTGAGCCCTGCATTCTTTATGTAGCGCACTCCTGAACGCTGCACTTTTTCTCTATCTTATCTTCATAACATTTGGTAGTCATATCTCAAATAAAAAAAAAAAAAGATACTTCTTAGAATTGTTTATCTCATGGACGAAATGTGAGAAATAACGTATATATCATACAATCATTCCATAAACACATACCACATAAACTGCATATATAATTTGAGGAAAATATGCTTATAAAATAGCTTACCATTTGCCAACAAAAAAAAAATGTTTCCGGATTTCATTTTTAAAATCTGGTCACCTTATGCGCCCACATGCCACACATATGCCTCCATGGATGGCTGCGGTTTCTGTACTGAAAGCATGCTCACCGCGCCCTCCTAGCACAGTGATCAGACAGTCATAGGAAGCTCTTGGTCTCTAGTCATGATCAGGAGCCAGCAGGACAAGTTTCTGATTGTGTGACCACTGTGATAGTTAAGACGGCCATAAATCTTGGACGGATCAGCAGGGACCGGCCAAGATTCAAACCATGTATGGGCAGGCTGATTGTACCCAAGTTGATCAATCGATCAACTTGGGTGGAACCAGCCTGTCAGATTTTTTATGCGATTATTGCCGGCTACCAGCAATACTCCCGCCCTAGCTGGGAAAACACAATAGCACAGTGGGAGGAATTAGCCCATCAACACAGACTGTGTTGATGGGGGATTTGAGCAATTTTGTTTCCTGCAAAAATCGCATCCATCTATGGCCGGCTTTAATCACATCGGTCATTACATGATCAGGAAGTCCATCCTGCATCCAGAGCTTAAAGACCCACCTAAAGCCGAGCTCCACCCAAAAGGGCAAGCTGCGCTTGTTTGGCTCCGCCCCCCCATTCCGCTGCCACATTTGGCAACTTTCGGGGGGGAGCGGGTACCTTTTGACTTTGCTCCCACTTCTGGCTGACTTTGCCACGGTGAACTCGGCTGGGAATTCAGGCCTCCTCCTCCTTCCCCCGCTGCCAGGCCATTCACAAAGCGCAGTGCACTTCGCGCATGCACAGTAGGGAACCAGCTATCAAGCTGCGGGTCTTCTCTATCAGTTTCCTTTAGCCAAGATGGTGGTTGGGAGCACCACCCAAGAGCCAAATTGAAAAATCGTCTCGGGTAAAGACACCGTTGGATTCCTTGACAGGTACAGTAAGCGTCCTAATATTAAAAAGTCAGCAGCTACAGTATTTGTAGCTTGCTGACTTACATTTTTTTCTAAAGGAGTCTGGAGCTCTGCTTTAAGGAGTTGCTGGGGCTGGGTGGGAAGGGGTTAACATGTTAAATAAAGCTCATATGACATTTTGAATTTAATTAACATATTATTTGCTTGCACTGTCTGAACATCAGTAAAGCAAAATGTAATCAGTTGTTATAGGCCACCTCACTTTGTATATTGTGACTGGTCTTTATCCTAATAAATAAACCTATGCTTACAATTTCAGTCTTCACAGATCATTGGAAATGAGGTGTTCTTTATTGATCTGTCTGCATGTTATTTATTGTAATAATGAAGACAATGGATGGCTCAGCTGCTAAGGCGGTGAACTCTAAGCACGAACAGTAGCTTCTTCTCCTTAACCTTGGCCTCTCTGGACCTTACATCCATAAGGCTTCTGACGCTCAATGTGTCTTCTAATCACAGTGTCATCCCCTTTCAAGCCATTAGTGCATGCAGAATAAATTAACACGGAGACAAAAAGCAGCTTTAATCATGTGACTGGACTTTGGAGATCTCAATTTTACTGCCGGTTTTGTTTGAATTCAGCTATTCATGGAACAAACAGGATATTGCCTGTTCCACCAAATCGCATTGTTTCTCTTTGCCATCTGTGGCAGATGATCAATAAGGACACTGAAGTACACTTTATTGGATTGAATGAGATGTGCCTATCTCTGCTGTGACATAACTGCAGGACATCTTTTTAAAGAGAGTCACGGCATAAATATTTTCAATCTTTCACTGTAAAATTGAGCTAAAAGTTTTATTTAATTTTACAAATCTACATACTTGCAATTTCAATTTTTTGATGCTCACAGATTTGTACATTCACCTTCCTGTGGTTGTCTGTGTGTCAAGTAGTACAGTCAGGAGCGCTGCTAAATGACTGTGCAGATCAGTGGCAGCTGGTGCTCAAAATTTTTGGGTGGGCGCAAACAAACTAAAAAATACTGACCCCCCCCCTCCCCCATCAATTGCAACCTCACTGTGCCCATCAAATGTAGCCACTGTGCCCATCATATGCAGCCACTTGTGCCCATCATATGTAGCCATTATGCCCATCAAACGCAGCCACTGTGCCCATCGTATGCAGCCACTTGTGCCAATCAAATGCAGCCACTTGTGCCAATCAAATGCAGCCACTTGTGCCAATCAAATGCAGCCACTTGTGCCCATCATATGCAGCCACTTGTGCCCATCATATGCAGCCACTTGTGCCCGTCATATGCAGCCACTTGTGCCCATCTTATGCAGCCACTGTGCCCCATCATATGCAGCCACTTGTGCCCATCAAATGCAGCCACTTGTGCCCATCATATGCAGCCATTTGTATGCGTCAAATGCAGCCACTTGTGCCCAGTATATGCAGTCACTTGTGCCCATCAAATGCAGCCAGGCGCGTCCCCTGGTTTGGCTGCCACTTCACTAATCCCCCCCCCCCCCCCACGGCTGGTCCGGCGGCACTTATCGCTAGTGTGGCGGGGCTCTGCTCCTCTCCTGGAGTGACAGGGCTTCTTCTGTAGTGGCGGGAAGCGGCGACTCTCCTCCTCAGCACGAAGCGGCGGCTGCAGCTCCTGTGTCCACTCGGCTCCTCAGGCTTCCTCTGCTGTGTCTCCTCTTCTGCCAAAGCGTTAGGCATCCAATAGGATCACCAAATTCTTTGGCCAATCGGGAGACAGGTCTCACTGACCTGCCTACTGATTAGCAGGGAGGAACGTTAGTGTGAAAATAGCGAAAATTCATTCGCTATGCCACACAACAGGGTGGGATCGGGACGCAGTGCTCTGCGCCCCGAGCCTACCCTATTTTGAAGTCTATTAGAGCCTCTGGCTCTAATCACGTGCTTCAAAATACACCCCCCCCTTATCCTCACTATAGTATTTCATGCGTCCGGCGTCCTGAAAGGGGCTGGGCACATTAATAGGGAGGGCGGCGGAGGTGTCAGGGGGGACAGCGCCCATGCTCCCACAATACACGGCCTGCCACTGGTGCAGATACAATTTGTTGTCATGATAGTTCTCTCATCAAAATGGGTAATTCAGAAAAATAAAAATCACGTTGGTGTGGAAAATAAAATGACCCATTTTTAGAAAGTAGGTAGTCTGAGGTAATTAGTAAAAATCTTCGCAAGTTTTTTGAAATTATAATTATTTTTTTTTCAACATTTTATTCCCTACATACTGTCACCAGTGTAGTACAGCATCATCATACGACTAGTGTTCGGGTATACTGACTGGTGACAGTAGGTTAACCACTTCTAGACTGGGCATTTTCTGGCACTTTTTGTTACATGTGAAAATCATTTTTTTTTTTGTTGTTTTTTTTTGTTATAAAATTAGTTAGAACCCCCAAACATTATATATTTTTAAAGCAGAGGCCCCAGAGAATAAATTGGTGGGTTTTGCAATTTTTTTATGTCACATGGTCTTTGCGCAGCGTTTTTTCAAACACAGTTTTTGGGAAAAAAATACACTATTTACCCTATAGGTAAAATTCAGGAAGCATTGAGCAAGATCATTGCCATGGGTTAACTAGAGTCAAAATTCAAAACCAAAAGAAGGCGCAAACACATACCCAGAAAACACAACTGAGGTCAGGAAAGACAAAGTTCTAGCAAAGCACAGATAAACAAAGGTGAGAAATTGATATTAGTCCAAAATTGGAAGATAACTTACAACCACGAGCTCACAAACTCTATACCAGGCAACATGTGATTTTCACAAATTGCCCTTAAAGAGGAACTTCACCCTTATCTTCAATATTACAAGATAGGAACTTTTAGAAATGTTTAGCAATGGCAATCTCCAAACAGAAACTTGTAGATAATTGTAGGATTTTTAAAGTAGTTGTAAACCCTTTACAACCACTTTTTGCTACAGGTAAGCCTATAATAAGGCTTACCTGTATAATAATAAGCCTATAATAAGGCTTACCTGTAGCTACCCTGGATATCTTCCAAACCTGCACAGTTTAGGAGATATCCCCTGTATCTGCATGTGCCGATGTCATCAACAATGGCAGTACGTGCCATTGCTTCAGTTAGGCTACTTTCAGACTGGGGCGGGCGTCAGCGGTAAAGTGGCGCTATATTTAGCGTCGTTTTATCAGTTAAAACCGCCCCGCTAGTGGGGCTATGCATACAAGCTCATTATGCCTTTGTCTTGCAGGTTTTTTTTTTTTTTTGTTTTGTTCATGGGTTTACAACCACTTTAATCATTGCATCTTTTTTTTCTTCTTTTTCTCCCCATTCTTCTCACAGTGGGCAGTTTCACTAAAGGCAGATAAATCCACCTTTCTTCACTTCCTGGAACTCTGGGTCTGCCTCCTAGGAAATGTGATAATGCACATCAATCTGAGGGAGAAAAATTGAGAGAAAGCTTGAGAGATTTCCCAGGAAGTCACATATATGCGTTGTGGTAGCGTGTGGTAAAACAAGCATTAACATACTGCAAGATGTTAATCTGTCCTGCGGTGTAAGAGGACCCAGCAGCAAGACTCCAAGAGTAACAAAACCCAGTGCAAGTGCATATGAGGAATTCTGAGCATAGGAAGCAAAGTGGAAAACATCTACACAATGATTCAGCATAGGCTGTGAGCAATGAACATGGACCCTAGCTGCTTGGCTAGGTGATTGCCTTTGACATTACCGCACTTCTCCATGGAGGGGGCTAATGGAACCTCCAAATTGGCTTTATTAAGAAATTCTCTGTTGAAATCTCTGACTAATTTTTCAGCATGGACATGACAAGCTGACACCCAATAATGTCCCTATGGGTCATACGCTTTCCGATATATTAAATTCTCTAGGGCATTACAAAAAAGAACAATATATATATGTCATATGCAACAATGTATTTCAAAATGTAAAAATATACAGTATATTTCATATTCGGTTTGTGCATCAATGATGAGTTGTGGAGAAACCTCAGAACTGCAGCCTCAAGAAGATATAAGTAGAGGAACATGGAATGTGTCAGAGATTCTCCACCTTATAGGCTACATAATTCTTTTTGGAGGAAATTAGATATGGACCCATGTACAGTACATCTAAGCTTGCTGTGGATTGAAAATAGAGCTTTACTGCTAAACTGGAATTAACCTTGGCTCACAGATTAGATGTGTTTGCACCATTCACCCAAGGCGAGGATATCTGTTTTATGTATTTTTTTGGTTGTGTAGTGGGTGTTTCTAGATTATACAGGAACATTCTAAGTACGGATAAGCACATCTGCCTGTGTTCATTTTGCAAACAGTTTTGCAAATCTTGCTCAAAGTTCACAAACTTTACAGCAAACTCAACTGAAGTCTATAGGGGTGAGCAAATATTGTTTTTTAAATCAAGCTACAGTATTTGTAGAGCTAATAAGCAAACTATTGTCAACCAAAAAGCACAGGAGGCCAGGCACTGCCACGATGGACATGTACCAATGCCAAACTTAAAATAAATAAATAATTAAATAAAAAATGTTTTAAATTGCATCTTTCTGTACACGGAATTGGCAACTTTTCATAACAGCTCCAACACACACTGAAAATATGGCTGCTGTGAGCCTACCATTTATAGAAAGGGGGGCATGTGATGATGACACTTTCAGCCTCACCCTGCACAGAGATTTTCCAGCCTGCCAGACAACAATCTAAGTGTAAGAAGACTAAGCGTGATTGCCACTTGGATCAATTAACTCGGCAGTTAAAGTGACATCAATATCTAGTTTGAAAAAAGTAAATTATATTCAAGTATGTATTTGTGACACCCAGCCTGGGTGCTTCTGCCAAGATACAGCTTCCTCCACCTTGGAACCAGAATTGGGTATTATGGCTGAGAATTGCACACAGGAACTAGATGACACTAGCTTAAGTGTAAACTGGAACTCTTTATTGTAAACTCACAGAGGCTCATGTGCATGTGGGAGCCTAAATAAGCAATCAAGAATGCTCACGTGTATGCACATAGGAATGCACGCAAAGTGGAATGCATGTAGATGCATGGGCTTGTCCACCATGGATACCAGTGACTGGTAGCCTATACAAACCTGGGCCCTACATGAGATCATTGCTGAATGGTTTTTCAACTTGAGTTCCATTTATCCTTGATCCTGAATCTGCTTGATCCTGTTATTGACCCAGCTTTCATATGACCTTCTTCTGGATTACCCCGGCTGTCAATGTTTGCTGCCTACCTTTGTTACTGACTGTGACGGAACACCTAATACCCCGCTTGGGTGCTTCCGCCAAGATACAGGGTCCTCCATTCTGGAACTAGAATCCAGGTATTATAGTTGAGCATTGCACCCAAGAACTAAATGACACTAGCTTAGGTGCAAACTGGAACAGACTTTATTGTACACTCACACAGAATATATACCACACAAAATCAGGTAAGAGCTTGTTAAATAATCAAGGTAATTACCCTAAAAATCAAACTGGGGCAGATGGGGGCAGAATGGGGAGGGATTTCTTGCAGTGTATGTGGGGTGACCATGGAATGATGTCCCTCAGCAGGGGGGGTAGGAAGCAGCTCTGAGTGATGTCTGTATGAAGTGGTCTGATGTAAGCTGGGGGGAGTTGGGGGCTGAGAAGTGGTTAGATAGTAATGTTTATAATAAAAAAAAAAGATATTGTGGTCATCTACTAAAATATACAACAATAATGTTATAAGATGCTCCCCCCAGAACTCTGTATGTCCAGATGATGTGATAGTAATTGATGGCCATTGATATAACCCTGTGTTATCCAGGCTCTGAGTCTGGACAATCAGAGGTGTAGACTCACCACATACACACAGGGTTAAGTGAATGGTCATAAATTACATCACATAATCTGGACAGAGGATGGGGGATGTTTGTATCTATAGATAAGTGTGCTGCTTGGGAGATACTGTAAGTGGTTGTGATGGGCTGCAGACTCTTCCCCCACCTCCCCCACACACACTCACTTGCTGTCTCTTCTGATTCTCCCTGTCCTAACCCTTCAATGATATGCAAAAGAAATCCTCCTGGAACTTTGCACCCTAGGAAACTTTCCTTAGAAAAATAAATAAATCAGCTCACCTCCTAGTGAGCAGCGGCCAGCCCAACAGCAGCTCCAGTGATCTCCTCAGCTCCGCCCCCCTCTTCTCTCAGAACACTGCACTAGTGATTGGAGAGGGGGGATCCGAAATAACAGAGACTGCAGGAGCCTGGAGGGGGGAGACAGAAGGGAGCTTCAGATTCCCAACACACACACCAGCACAGTGTGTGTATTTAGAGAGAAGAAATGACACTGCTGCTGTGACTGACTCCACAGTGATGAGTATGTTAATGAAGCTCCCCCTCTGCCAGAATGGTCTGTCCGGGTTTCAGGCAGTCTGAAAACCTGGCAGATGATTCAGAACCCGGACTGTCCGGGTGAATCCCGTACAGGGGGCAACCCTAAGGCAGATTGCGCTTCTGGAGACCACAGGAACCGAGCATGCAGACAGGTTATTTGGGTTATAGGTGAGATAATGGAAGAAAAGTTCTTAATGAACCTTCTATAAAAATTTGCGAAGCCCACAAATCTTTGCACCCCCTTCTTGTCTGATGGAGTTGGCCAATCCAGGATTGCCTGTATTTTTTGTGGATCCATGGCTACACCACCTGTGGAGATGATCAACCCCAGAAATTGTATGGATGCTTTTTTGAAATCACACTTCTCCGCTTTCACGTAGAGTCTGTGTTTCCTCAGTGTGTGTAATACTGTCTTTACATGCGTCCAGTGAAGCTCCAGAGTAGTTGAGAAGATGAGGATATCATCAAGATAGATGATTACGAAGAGATCCAGGTATTCACGGAAGATATCATTTACAAAATGTTGGAATGTGGCCAGGGCGTTGCATAGCCCAAAGGGCATCACCAAGTATTCGAAGTGTCCAAAGCGTGTTCTGAACGCTGTCTTCCATTAGTCAACCTCCCGGATGCGAACAAGATTGTAGGCCCCCCGTAGGTCAAGTTTAGTGAACACCCAACCAGTACGGAATCTCTGGAAGAGTTCAGGAACAAGGGGGAGAGGATAGCGTTTTTTTTACAGTAATTTTATTGAGTTCCCTGTAATCCACACAAGGTCTTAGGGTCTTGTCTTTTTTTTTCAACTAAAAAGATTCCGGTGCCAGCAGGAGAGGAAGAAGACCGGATGAAGCCTTTTTCTAAGTTTTCGTCAATATATTGACGCAGGGTTCCTAGTTTCATTTCAGAGAAGTGGAAAAATACGTCCAAAAGTAATTTCGGCTCCAGGGAGTAATTCAATCGGACAGTCATATGGTCTATGTGGTGGTAGAATATCAGCTTTCTTCTTATCGAATACACCCGAAAATTCATGGTAGACTGATGGTACCTTGGGATAACTGACCGATACAGGCTGAACTGACAAACAACTGGTAATGTCCATGTGGCTAGGGGCCAGGCAATGCTGCAAACAGTAAGGAGAGGTGAACACAATTTCTCTCTTAGCCCAATTGATCTGAGGGTTGTGTGTTTGCAGCCAGGGAGTACCCAGGATGACTGGAAACATAGGTGAGCTGATGGCCATCAGGAGTAGTGACAAACAGAGGAACAGTCTCTTGGGTAACAGGACCAGAACTAGGCAGGGTACCATCGGCCAGGAGAACTTCCAGTCTATGTTTCTTGGGTAGCAACGATAGGCCAAGTCTTTTGGCCAGGTCCACGAAGCAGCTGTATGCCCTGGAATCGACTATGGCTTGCAGCTGAATGCTTCCTTCCGCTAACTGCAACATAATAGAGAGGACAAGGTGGGAAGTGGAAGTTCCGGAGACCTGGAAATATACTGGGGTGTACTTGAGTGGCTCGCAGGGCCTAATGGGGCAGTGGCAGAGGAAGTGTCCATTCTCTCCACAATAAAGACATAAGTTGGCTTGTCGCCGGCGTTGTTTCTCCCCAGGGGTCAATGCAGCTCTCCTCCTACTAGCGGGCCTTGCCCCAGTCTCTGGAGTGGATATGCAGAGAGTTTGTGACCGTTCGGCCTGGCGCTCCCATAGACGTCTGTCCAACTGGATGGCCCTTTGGATGAGATCCTCTAGATGAGCAGGAATACCACTTCTGGCCAATTCATCCTTGAGGGATTCAGAAAGTCCTAAACGGAATTGATATTTTAAAGCGGCCTCATTCCAGCCTGTATCTGCAGACCATCGACGGAAGTCTATGGTGTAGTCCTCTACTGGCCGCTGTCCCTGCTGTAGGGAGTGCAGGGCGGCTTCAGCGGTGGCTGCGAGCTGAGAATCTTCATAGAGCTGAGACATGGCTGCGAAGAAAGTGTCCACTGTGCGGATAGCTGGGTCCTTTTGTTCCCATAGACTGTGAGCCCATGCCTGGGGATCACCGGATAACAAAGAAATAAGGAACCTAACCTTAATAGTTTCAATAGAAAATGTCCGGGGCTGCAGGGCCAGATAAAGCAAACAGGCATTTTTAAAAGATCTAAACTTTAGTCGATCCCCAGTAAACCGCTTAGGCGTTGGAACTCGTGGCTTTGGAGGCGGGATCATCATCGTAGGGGTAGCTGGTTCCATTAGTAGTTTTAGCCTATCCTCCAGATGCAGGTATCCTTCCTGTAGCTTTTGGATTACTTGAGCAAGAGTAGAAGTCTGTTGGCACAAAGCCTCCACAGGGGACGCACCTCTGCCGGCCTCAGTCATGGCTGGATTATACGGTCAAGTTCTAGGTGCGAGGCCGGATTGCTGAGAGGGCGCCCCTTGCGACTAAGTGCAGCGTAACCCTGGGAGTGAGACAGGGAGTACGGTGCCCAAAGGTGCACGGGTTGCCGGATGTTGAGGGTTGGATAGCTAAGAGCCGCTTGGGTGCGTTGGGCAACCGTGCATGGAAGTATTCCAGTGGAGAAACCAGGAACGGGGTCAAGGCAGGCCAGGGGTCGTGAACCATAGGAGCCATCCGGAAGAGGCACAATAGGTTTAATCAGGAACAAGGTCAGTAGCCAGGCCAGGGGTCAGAACCAATCAGACAAGCAAAGGTGCAGGGGTACAGACAGGAGCGTAGCCAAGTCCAAGCCAGAGGTCGATGCAGGCGGAGATCAGGGTGAGTCAGGCAAGCCGAGTAGTAAACAGGAACCAGGAAGTCAGATGCAGGAAGCAGGTACTGGGAACACAGGAAGCTGATGATAATCCAGCAACTTGCATACAACTGCAGCAGGTTTAAATAGGCCAGAGGGCGCCAAACACTGTCACTGTGTGCGCATGCGCCTGGGGATGCGCCCGGCGTGGTGACGACGGCTACTGGCAGGATCACCAGTCCTAATACTATTTCCCTGACACACCTCCCAAAGAATAGAGCTTCCTCAAAAACCAGGGCCCATAGTCAGTGGACAAGTGGCTACCCTGCTGTCCTCTCCAAAAGCCCCTGTCCCAGTTGGGTCTGTCACATTGACCTTGACCTGAACTCTTGGCCAAGATTTTGCCTATCAATTCTGCATCTTACTGCCTGCACATTGCCAACCTCTGTTTGTCCTTGACCTTGTGTCAGTTCATGATTTGGTGCCTTCCTACTCGACTGTTACTGAACTTAGCCTGTGACACGGCTCTGCTATCTTGTAGGCTTGGTAAAGTTAGGGTGCCCTAAATACTGTGCTCCTGCTTACTCCACACCAGCGCTCTCAAGTTCAAGTCCTCTGTTCCAGCTTCCTGGCACCCGTGGCCTGCCATAGTCCTAGTAGCCCCTCTTTCAACTTCCAGGGGTGCATTGATGGCAATTGTATGAGAGGCCACCTTCATCATCTCAAACTGCTCATACAAGTATGTAATACTTGTGATGAGCTGACCATGCACTGCACTAGAGGTTGTGGTTCTGGCGGTGAACTTTTTGTCCAAAAGTTTGAGATTCACAAACTTTGTGAACCCATGGTAGCAACAAACCTAAACCTTATACCTAATTCTAAGAGGCCCATCACTGATTGTTGACTATATTTAGGATTAGACTGCTGCAGTCAGATGTTCAATCAGAGGTGCGAAGATAGATAAGAGGTGATAAGGGTGGCAGCACCTTAGGAGTTTATTATAGAGATCTCTGTGAACCAAATCCTGAATTTTCTTTGGCAAGGACTATTTCCTGCAGGCATAATAGATCCCTGCTCCAACCCAGTGGAGCACACTGTGGGTTGCTAGTGCTCTCTTAGGTGACTTTAACACTCTCTGTACCAGAGAGTAGGTCACCGTTTTCTGGAGTGATGTTAATAATTAGTGCTGTTTTTACAGTTTGTGCACATCCACAATCGGGGTTATTTACGAAAGGCAAATCCACTTTGTACAACAAGTGCAAACTACAAATGCAAAGTGCACTTGAAATTGCACTGAAAGTGCACTTGGAAGTGAAAAGGAAAATAAAAAACAGCATTTTAGCTTGCACATGATTGGATAATAAAATCAGCAGAGCTTCCCCTCATTTCAGATCTACCCCTCAGATTTACAGCGACTGAACTTCCAAGTGCACTTTCAGTGCAATTTCAAGTGCACTTTGCACTTGTAGTTTTCACTTGTAGTGCAAAGTGGATTTGACTTTCGTAAATAACCCCCAGTGTCTCACTAGACAGCACAGATCACAGACAAAATTAAAAGAACAAATCAGATTTTCTCTGCATCCTGTGATCACTGTAAACCAATCACATCGATCACAATAGTAAAAAGTAGTGTAGCTCTACCCCCGTAGGAGCCGCTGGATAAGATGGCTCCTCTGTTCCTTGCCTTGACCTTATCAGCTGCTTTGACACACCAGGTTGAGTGTGCAAACATACAATATGATGGGGAATCACTGAAAGTAATACTTAGTACCCAATAGTAATGCTTTATCAAAGAAAACAGGCACTAAAACAGGTAATAAAGGCAAACTTCATATTTTGTCACCCAATATGATTTGTAACTAGACAGTCATAAAATGGATTAACAATGGTAATAACACAATTTAGCATACAAAGTAATTAACAGTAAGGGCTAGGCATAAGATGACATTTGGTGTCCAGCTCAGCATAAACAGTAGCAAGGCCACCCCAAGTGCAGCAGTGGGCAGTAGTAAAGTTGAAACTGGAACTATACTGCTAGAGCACATTTGTGTCAGCGATACTAGTCGTAAACTGACTTGGTATGCACTGTCCAAAAGAAAATAAGGATGGTAGCGGCGGGGGCAATGGGAGCAAAGGGGGCTTGCAGAATAATTATTACAGGGGGGGCAGTCCTTTGTGATGGTCTTCTTCCGGCTATCGTTAGGGCCCTTTACGAGCGTTGGTGCACTTAACGTCTCAGTTAGATACAGTTAACCTGCATGCAGTATAGGCACAGTTTAGGCCTGGTATAGTCTTGGCACAAGTGCAAGTTAGATGTGTCCCAGATACGGTTAAGGTTCGTTATAATGCGATATAGGGTTGGTATAGGTGCAATCTGTGTTTGGAATGAGTGTGGTATAGAGTGCAGTATGGGTGCAGTATGGCTTGGATACACTTGATGTCCTACTCTCAGTGGCTCAGCCTCTGTTGGCAGTATCAGCAATGGGCGAATAGCCCGTGAAGCTGCGTTGACCTCTGGCTGTAAAAGGGGGGCCCCCCTTCGGTTTCCTCCCGAAAACCTCCGGTGATCAGTGGTGGAAAGCAGAGGATGAGTGGACGCTCCAGTCTCCCTGTGGCAGCGGTGCAAGGTACCATGATGTGGTCAGTGTTGCATTGCCCTCCCCTGTCCTTACTTCCAGTCACAGGCTCAGATCTCCCCTTGTGTTGTCTTCAGCTGGCAGGCGAATATTCGGTCAGAGGTGCTCTCCCTCTAACCCACTCAGTGCCAAGAGGAAGAACTTTCATAGCCAGTTTAAAAAAAAATCATCTCTCCACTCCTCCTACTGCAAGTTCCTTTTGGGATCTGTACTGTAACCATTACAGTGTAGCCATTAAATGGTTGCTGTCTTGTCTTTATTCCTATCACATACCTTCCAGGAAACAAGGTTCATCAGTAGGGATGAGCTTTCTGTTCAGGTCGAACATTGGCTGTTCGCCTGTTCGTCGAAAACCGAACATTATGGGCCGTTCGCACCAAATTCGAGCGGCGCCTAACAGCCCATAATGCACTGCGGTTGAGCAGTGCATTGCTGTATGATGATTGGCCAAAGCATGCACCATGACCTGCATGCTTTGGCCAATCCCAGCTCCCTCAGCTAAGAAAACCATAATTGGCCAAAGTCAGGGTGCCTTTTGCCAATCATGCCTCAGGGGGACTAAGTCCACGCCCCACACTATATAAGGCCGCCTGCACGTCGCCCCGTGTAGTGTGTTGTTGGCGTGGAAGGAGAGAGAGTGTCATTTAGATTGATCAGACAGGCAGGTTATTCAGTTAGCTGCAGTGTATTTGATATAAATATATATATATATAAATATATATATATATATATATATATATATATATATATATATATATATATATATATATATATATATATATATATATATATATCCACTGTATCCACTGTATCCAGTTTAGCTATATCTGACTGCAGGCCATTCCATGCAGTTGCTACTACTTTTCTGGTGGTGTACACAGTACACCCATAGTTATTATTATGCTTCTGTTGGTGTACACAGTACTCTGCACCCCTAGTGCAGTTGCTACTACTTTTCTGGTGGTGTACACAATACAGTACACCCATAGTTGTTATTACACTTCTGTTGGTGCACGGTACACCACACCGTGCACCCCTAGTGTAGTTGCTACTACTTTTACGGTGGTGTACACAGTACACAATACATACAGTGCACCCATAGTTGCTATTAGACTTCTGGTGGTGTACACAATACTGTTCACCCCTAGTGCAGTTGCTACTACTTTTCTGGTGGTGTACACAATACAATACACCCATAGTTGTTATTACACTTCTGTTAGTGTACACTGTGCTGTGTACCCCTAGTGCAGTTGCTACTACTTTTCTGGTGGTGTACACAATACAGTACACCCATAGTTGTTATTACACTTCTGTTGGTGTACACAGTACCGTGCACCCCTAGTGCAGTTGCTACTACTTTTCTGGTGGTGTACACAGAACACAATACATACAGTGCACCCATAGTTGCTATTAGACTTCTGTTGGTGCACAGAGTACCATGCACCCCTAGTGCGGTTGCTACTACTTTTCTGGTGGTGTACACAATACAGTACACCCATAGTTGTTATTACACTTCTGTTGGTGTACACAGTACCGTGCACCCCTAGTGCACTTGCTACTATCTTTCTGGTGGTGTACACATTACACAATATAGTGTAGTGCGGTTTTGCTAAACAAAATTTACAGCATGTCCGGAAGGCCACCAAGGAGAGGCAGACGCTCACAGGCCACTAAAAGAGGGCAAGCAGGCTCTGTGTCTACAGTCGACAGTGCTGGTCGTGGACACGCTGCATCCTCAGCACATGGTGGTGGGGCACGCTTGTCCTTTTTTTCTGCAGCTGGCCGTGTTATTGAGCCACAACATGCAGAAGAGTTGGTGGAATGGATAACAAAGCCCTCATCATCCTCCTCATCCTCTGTCACCCAGGCTCAGAGTAGTTTGCCTGCCAATGCAGCTGCCAAAGCGGCCTATTCCATCGGCTCCATGTCAACAGTCACTCCTTCCCTAGCCCCACCATCATGCATGGAGGAGTCCCCCGAACTATTCGACCACAGTGTCGGGTACATGCTGCAGGAGGATGCGCAGCGATTTGAAGGCTTCGATGATGGTACCCAGGTTAAGGAAGGGAGTAACGTGAGCCTAGAGAGAGGGGGTGCCCAAGAAGGTCAAGAAGCTGGCAGTCATGTTCCCCGAGCTGCAGCATACTGCCAAGTTTGCTCCAGTGACGAGGAGAGAGGGGATGATGAGGTCATTGACTCTACTTGGGTACCTGATAGAAGAGAGGAGGAGGAGGAGGCAATCTCCAATGAAGCAGGATGCCCTCCAGGGAGCAGCCACCCTAGGGCAGCCACCCTATTGCATCACATCGCAGCGCTAAGCAGGTGCAGGGCACTGCTGACTTCCCACATATTTTAAAAAGTTCTTTGGTGTGGACCTTTTTTGACACATGCAGCAGATCGCACCATTGCTGTTTGCAACATATGTCTGAAGCATATCAAGCGCGGCCAAAACAGCAGCCGCTTGGGCACCACATGCTTGACCAGACATATGACGACCTCCCATGCAGTCCGTTGGCAACAGTACTTAAAAGACCCACATCAAAGAACAAGGCGGACCCCCCCTGCTCCTCATCAGCTGGGATCTCCAACCCCACTATACCTCCAGTCCTCTCAGAAACCTGCACTGAGAGGAATGAAGGTATAGAAATAGGTGTCCCATGTACTTGCGGCCAATCTGCTAGCAGTACACTGACATCGGATTTTAGCAGGCAAATTTTCCTACCCCAGTTGCTAAACCGTCGAAAGAAATTTGGTCCCAACCATCCACATGCTCAGCGTCTGAATGCTGGCTTGGCCAAATTGCTAGCACTGCAACTGCTGCCTTTTCAGCTGGTAGACTCTGCCCCTTTCGTGAATTTGTGGAATGTGCGGTACCTCAGTGGCACGTTCCCAAACGCCATTTCTTTTCACGGAAGGCCATTCCAACTCCCTACCAGCATGTGGAAGTCAATGTCTTAGCCTCGTTTGACAGGGCGGTCAGCAGTAAAGTGCATATTACTGCTGACTCATGGTGCAGCAGGCATGGACAGGGATGTTACCTTTCTTTCACGGTGCACTGGGTAACTCTGCTGGCAGCTGGGAAGGATGCAGGACAGGGTTCAGTATTGTTGGAGCTTGTTCCGCCACCACACCTCCAAAATGCTAGTGGTGATTCTGCCACAGCTTTCTCCTCTACCCCTCCTCTTCTTCTTCCTCTATGGCCTCTTCCTCTGCAGATTTCTCCTCTGAACCAGCGGTGCTGCGTAGGCGTTCAAGGGACTACGCAAGCACTCAGGCAAAAAGATGCCATGCGGTGCTTCAGTTGGTCTGCTTAGGGGACAGGAGCCACACTGAGGCAAAGATTCTGTCAGCTCTGCAGGGGCAGGCTCA
Organism: Aquarana catesbeiana; assembly: GCF_042186555.1. Taxonomy (NCBI): domain Eukaryota; kingdom Metazoa; phylum Chordata; class Amphibia; order Anura; family Ranidae; genus Aquarana; species Aquarana catesbeiana. Next base: position 865,493,281 of record NC_133324.1, read on the forward strand.
GAGGTGGTTGACGCCACCTCTCAGCCTGCCAGCTTCAGCGAGGAATGGTTGTATGCGACAATGGCACCAACCTCCTCTCCGCCCTCTGACAGGGACACTTGACCCATTTTCCCTGTTTGGCTCACATCCTGAATTTGGTAGTGCAGCGGTTCTTGAGCAGGTACCTTGGCTTATAGGATCTCCTGAGGCAGGCCAGGAAAGTCTGTAGTCATTTCCATCGGCATTTCCACTCAGTTGGCTGACATTCAAAGAGAATGCAATCTGCCCAAGAACGGCCTCATTTGTGACATGCCCACCAGGTGGATCTCAACGTTGGCAATGCTGCAGCGGCACACATGCAGCAGAGGGCCATCAATGAGTACCTGTGTGAGTATGGCACCAGGACAGGGTCAGGGGAGCTTGGCTTTTTTCGCCACGCCAGTGGCTACTGATCAAGGATGCATGCACTGTCCTGTCATCATTTGAGGAGGCCACAAGGATGGTGAGCAGTGACAGTTTATGCATCAGTGATACTGTCCCTCTTGTCTTCCTGTTGGAGCACACGCTTCATGGAATAATGGACAGGGCACTTGAGGCAGAACAGCGGGAAGAAGAGGAGGACTTTCTTTTCTATCAAGGCCCCCTTTATCCAGATACTAGTATTCCTGCAGGCCCGCCGATCACACAGGAAGAAGAAGAGCAGGAGGAGGAGGATTGTGTCAGCATGGAGGTGGAGGATAACACTCAGCATCAGCAGCATTCTTCAAGGGATCGTTTGCAATCCCCAGAAACCCATGGAGTTGTACGTGGCTGGGAGGAGGTGGTTGAGAATCATGTGATCCTTAGTGACCCAGAGGACTCAGGATTGAATGCCTCTGCAAACTTACGCTGCATGGCCTCCCTGATCCTGCAAAGCCTGCGAAAGGACCCTAGGATTCGTGGTATCAAGGAGAGGAATCATTACTGGCTGGCAAACCTTCTTGATCCACGTTACAAAGGTAAGGTTGCAGAACTTATCCAGCCTTCGCAGAGGGAGCAGAGGATGAAACCTCTTCGGAGGGCCTTGCAGAAATGTTTGTGCAATGTGTTTCCAGAGCCTGGGAGGTTACAATTTCCTGGTGCTGGACAACGTGTTGCTGAGGCTTCGTTCAGTCACAGAAAGAGCGGGGAGAAGGTGGCCGGCTGACCGATGCCTTCAGACAATTCTTCAGTCCTCAGCGCCCATCGGTTCCAGCAAGCATCGCCAGCGTGCAGGAATATCTAGGGGCAAGATCAGACTTGGAGACCTTTCCACCAGAACACCCACTGGGTTACTGAGTCTTGAGCATTGACCACTGGGCAGAGCTTGCTCAATATGCAATTGAGCTACTGGCCTGTTGTCATGAAAATCCTGCCAGTAACAGGCAGATTATACCCATCGGTGCACGTTTGCGGGCATCTATGCGCACATGCACTCGTTAGTGTCTGGCGGGTTATTTAAACCTGTCTGACACTTGCATCATTGCTGTTTGCTCTGCAGCTCTGTGTATGTGTTCCCTGAAAACCTGATATCTGCTCCTGTTTTGACCCGGCTTGCTTTGAGACTGTTCCTGTTATCCGCCTGTACCTGACCCTTGTTTGGCTTGTTTGACGATACCTCTGCCTGCTCCTTTTGTACCTCTGCTGCCAGCCTGCTTTCCGACCCGGCCTGTCTGACGTTCCTGGACTTCCATCCAGTCTGCTGAGCTTGTCTGCTGATCCATTCAGTCTGCTGGGCCTGTCTGCTGAGCCATCCAGGCTGCTCACCTGTCTGCTGAGCTGTCCAGGCTGCTCACCTGTTTGCTGATCCATCCAGTCTGCTGAGCCATCCAGGCTGCTCACCTGTTTGCTGATCCATCCAGTCTGCTGGGCCTGTCTGCTGAGCCGTCCAGGCTGCTCACCTGTTTGCTGATCCATCCAGTCTGCTAGGCCTGTCTGCTGAGCCATCCAGGCTGCTCACCTGTCTGCTGATCTATCCTGGATGCTGTCCTGTCTGCTGAGTTGTCCAGTCTGCAGTTCCTGTCTACTGATCCATCCTGTCAGCTGTGCCGGCCATCTGATCCTTCTGCTGTTGATCCTGCCAGGCACTCATACCACTCCGCACTCCTGCACCCTTGTCACCACTACCAGGGGCCCTCGAGTCAGAGGCGTAGGAAAGGCCATCCTCTGCAATTCGGGGTCACCCATTAGGTACGTAACAGTAGCAAACAGCCATGTCTACAGCCCGAGCAGGGAACCTCTCCTATGCAGGAACTTTGTTTGCACTTAGCAGGCCTGACCCAGGCTGTCAAAAGCCTTCAGGAAGGATACACCCGGTTGGAGGAACGGGTCCAAGTACTGTCTTCTCCCACTGGAATCCAAGGAACCTCTCAAGCCTCTACCTCTTCTACAGGTACTGCATCCTCTCCTATGGTGGTGATGCTTCCGCCCGAACCACATATGCCCACACCTGAAAAATTTGCTGGGGAATGTAGCAAATTCAGGGCGTTTCGCAATTCCTGTGAACTGTACTTTGCCCTCCAGCCACGTACCTTCTCTTTGGAAGCCACCAAGATGGGCTTTGTCGTCTCTTTACTTTTGGGTGAACCCCAAACCTGGGCCCATCACCTCCTGGAACAGAAAGCCGATGTGTTGACCAACCTTACCACCTTCTTCAATGCCATGGCTCAAATGTATGAAGACCCACAGCTTTCTGCAACTGCCGAAGCCGCACTGCACGCCCTTCAGCAGGGGCGCCAGGAGGCAGAAGATTATGTGGCTGAATTTCGGCGGTGGAGCGCAGACACTGACTGGAATGACGCTGCGCTCCGTTACAAGTTTCGCATGGGACTGTCTGACCCTTTGAAGGACGAGCTAGCCCGAGTTGGTGTACCCCAGACCCTAGACACATTAATCAATCTTGCCATACAGATTGACCGGCGGCTGAGGGAATGTAGGTCGGAAAGAGCAACTGGATTTTCCTGACCAACCTGGATGTTACCTAGAGTGCCCAGTCACCTGCATCCGGCCCCTACCTCTCAGTCCACTTCTACAATGGACACTTCGGAACCCATGCAGTTGGGGATGCTTCGCCCTTCTCTTACTATGGAAGAGCGTCAACGCCGCCGGGCACACTATGTCAAGAATTGCCCTACTAAACTACGTAAGTGTTTCCAAAAATCTCCTCAACATGTGCTTACTGGAATCCAGACCTCTTCTCATCTTGCCCTCAGGAAAGACTCTGTCAGTGCCCGCCATTATTGATTCAGGAGCCTGCAGCTGCTCTATGGACTCATCTTTTGCAACAAGACATCAGATTCCTCTGCTTCCTAGGACCCAAAGACTGTCCATTCACCTGGCTGATGGGTCCACTATTAAATCTGGGCCGGTTACCCAAGAGACTTCCCCTTTGCCAGTCACCATTGCCGGTGCCCACCACGAACTGCTTCATATGGACATTATCTCCTCACCTCTGTTTCCTGTAATTCTTGGAATGCCTTGGCTACAAGCCCACAATCCTGGTGTCAACTGGGCCACAGGGGAGGTCACCTTTTCCTCTCCTTATTGCCAGCAATTCTGTGCTTCAAAGGACCCCCATGGGCCCTTTCCTTTGCTATGTCTGGACACTGAAGCTGAGCTATGCCAATCTGTCCTGAAAGCCTACCATGACTTCATTGACGTGTTCAGCAAGAAAGGAGCAGAAACTCTACCTCCCCATCGGGCTTATGATTGCCCTATCAAGCTCCTTCCGGGGGCCGAAATTCCCTTCGGAAGAATCTTCCCGTTAACCGAGTTAGAACAAGTGGCCCTTAAGGACTATATCGATGAAAACTTAAAAAAGGGTTTCATTCGTCCATCCACTTCCCCGGCAGGTGCGGGTATCTTTTTTGTAGAGAAGAAGGATCTCTCACTTCGGCCTTGCATAGATCTACCGTCAAGAACCAATACCCCCTTCCCTTGGTCCCCGAGTTATTCCAGAGACTGGGAACAGCTACTATCTTTACTAAACTTGACCTTCGAGGAGCCTATAACTTGGTCCGCATCAGGGAAGGAGATGAGTGGAAAACAGCGTTCCGCACGCGTTTTGGGCACTTTGAGTACCTAGTAATGCCCTTCGGGTTATGTAATGCTCCTGCCACATTCCAGTATTTTATTAACAATGTTTTCTGTGATTATTTAGATCTGTTTGTCATCGTCTACTTAAACGATATTCTAATCTTTTCTTCCTCCCTAGATGCTCATCGCAGACACGTCAGGTGTGTGTTGACACGACTTCGACAGCATGGCCTGTACGCGAAGTCAGAAAAATGTGAATTCGAACAAGAGAGTATACCATTCCTGGGATTACTCATCTCCATAGAAGGTATCAAGATGGATCTGCAGAAGATCGCTGCAATACTTGACTGACCAGTTCCTGTTGATAAAAAAGGAATTCAACGTTTCGTTGGATTCGCTAATTTCTACCAGAAATTCATTAAGGGGTTTTCTGCCTTCATTGTCCCTATTACCCAATTAACCAAACTGGGAGTTCGCCTCCATTGGACCCCAGAAGCTCAAGTTGCCTTCGAATCTCTCAAAAAATTGTTTACATCTGTCTCCGTTCTAAAACACCCTGATTCCGCCCTGCCATTTGTACTTGTGGTAGATGCTTCTGAGATCGCTGTTGGAGCAGTACTCTCCCAACGCCAAGGAACCAAGGCACTGCTCCACCCGGTAGCCTTCTTCTCCCGCAAACTTTCGGCTGTCAAAAGGAATTACGATGTGGGGGATTGGGAACTGCTGGCAATCAAATCTGCACTTGAAGAATGGCGGTACTTACTTGAAGGAGCAACTCACCCAATCTTGATCTTCACTGATCATAAGAACTTAGAGTACTTGAAGTCGACAAAGAGGTTGAAGCCACGGCAAGCCAGATGGGCGTTGTTTTTCTCCAGGTTCTCTTTTCATGTTACTTACCGGCCAGGCTCTAAAAATACAAAACCTGACGCCCTATCCAGAATGTTTCACAAATCCAAAGAAATTACTTCCCCCGATGCCATTCTTTCCCCAGGGAATTTTCTTCTGCTGCAGGAAGATTTGCTCTTCCAGATCAAGCAGGCTACTCTGGGGTGGAAAACCCCCACTAAATCGGAACTACGAGCAAAAGACAGGTTGTTCTGGTACAGGGACAAGATTTTTGCACCTGTATAGTCCCTATATTAGAACTCTGTCATGATCACGCACTAGCTGGACATTTTGGCATAACTAAAACCACCGATTTGGTACAACGTACCTTCTGGTAGCCTCAGGTAGGCAGAGACTGCAGGAAGTTTGTGGAATCCTGTGTCACTTGCATTAGGAACAAGAGCAGTAGAGCCAAGGCCTGGGGATTATTGAGACCACTGCCTGTTCCGGATAGACCCTGGAAGATGTTATCCATAGACTTCATTGTAGAGTTACCCCGAGCAGAGGACCATACCACCATCTTTGTGGTGGTAGACCGGTTGTCAAAAATGGCACACTTTATCCCTATGAAAGGCACTCCCTCTGCTTCTGAGACTGCGCAGGTATTCATCAGAGAAATCATCAGACTCCATGGAGTACCGGCCAACATTGTCTCAGATCGGGGGGTACAATTTACTTCCAGATTCTGGAGGTCCTTATGCAAAGCCTTGAAGATCGAGCTATCATTCTCTTCCACTTATCACCCCCAGACAAATGGGGAAACAGAGAGGACCAACCAAACCCTCAAACAATACCTCCGCTGCTTTTCTTCATTTACTCAAGATGACTGGATCTCTTTGCTTCCGCTGGCTGAATTCGCCTACAACAATTCTACACACTCTGCTACAAAACAAACCCCATTTTTTGCCAATTATGGCTTCCATCCATCATTCCTGCCCAGCTCCATCCCAGAATGTCCTGTACCAGCAGTTCATGAAACAATTAATTTTTTTTCTCTCAACAATCAGCTCTTGCAAGAAACTATGGCCAGGACACAGGAACACAATAAAAAGGTTTTTGATAAAAAGAAACGTGAACTGTTACTGGCACCCGGTAATCTAGTATGGTTGTCTACACTGAACCTGAAGATGGCATGTCCTTCAAAAAAGTTGGGTCCTAAATTCATAGGCCTGTTTCCTGTGAAGAGGAAAATCAATGAAGTGGCTTACGAGTTGGAACTTCCTGAGTCACTTAAAATTCATCCTGTTTTCCATGTAACCCTATTAAAACCCTCTGTTGCTAATCCCTTTCCTGGCCGAAGTTCTTACCCTCCTGATCCTGTATTATTAGATGGGGAAGAGGAGTTTGAGGTAGAAGCAATAGTGGATTGCAGGAGGAGGAACAATCAAACTCAATTCCTGATCAAACGGAAGGGCTACGGGCCCGAGGAGAATTCATGGGAACCTGAAGAAAACATCCATGCTGAGAGTCTGGTTCAATCCTTCAAAAGGTCCCATCCTGAAAAATTTGCTTGGATGGGCATCCGGAGGCTGCCCCTTGGGGGGGGGGGGCAATGTCATGAAGATCCTGCCAATAACAGGCAGATTAGACCCATCGGTGCACGATTGTGGGCGTCTATGCGCACATGCACTCGTTGGTGTCTGGCGGGTTATTTAAACCTGTCTGACACTTGCATCATTGCTGTTTGCTCTGCAGCTCTGTGTATGTATTCCCTGAAAACCTGATATCTGTTCCTGTTTTGACCCGGCTTGCTTTGAGACTGTTATTGTTATCCGCCTGTACCTGACCCTTGGCTTGTTTGACGATCCCTCTGCCTGCTCTTTTTGTACCTCTGCTGCCAGCCTGCTTTCCGACCTGGCCTGTCTGACGTTCCTGGACTTCCATCCAGTCTGCTGAGCTTGTCTGCTGATCCATTCAGTCTGCTGGGCCTGTCTGCTGAGCTATCCAGGCTGCTCACCTGTTTTCTGATCCATCCAGTCTGCTGGGCCTGTCTGCTGAGCCGTCCAGGCTGCTCACCTGTTTGCTGATCCATCCAGTCTGCTGGGCCTGTCTGCTGAGCCGTCCAGGCTGCTCACCTGTTTGCTGATCCATCCAGTCTGCTGGGCCTGTCTGCTGAGCCGTCCAGGCTGCTCACCTGTTTGCTGATCCATCCAGTCTGCTGGGCCTGTCTGCTGAGCCATCCAGGCTGCTCACCTGTCTACTGATCTATCCTGCCTGCTGTCCTGTCTGCTGAGTTGTCCAGTTTGCAGTTCCTGTCTACTGATCCATCCTGTCAGCTGTGCCGGCCATCTGATCCTTCTGCTGTTGATCCTGCCAGGCACTCATACCACTCCGCACTCCTGCACCCCAGTCACCACTACCAGGGGCCCTCGAGTCGGAGGCGTAGGAGAGGCCATCCTCTGCAATTCAGGCTCACCCTTTAGGTATGTAACACCTGTCCTGCATCCGGCGTTCTTTCTGAACGCACATTCAGTGCTGCTGGAGGCTTTGTAACCGATCACAGAGTGCGCCTGTCCACAGACTCTGTTGATCGGCTCACATTCATAAAAATGAATCAGTCTCGGATCACCAGCTACCAAGCACCTGATACTGATGTAACCAATTGATTTTTCTATGGATGTGGGATCCCCTGAAGACTGCATATGCTGAGTGACTATCCTATTATGCTGAGTGACTATCCTATTCCTCCTCAATCTTCATGATGATAGCTTCTAGGAATATTTTCGGTTCAGGGCACCACCACCACTGCCTAAGGCCCAATTTTTCTGTTTAACAGGGTCATGTAATTACAATATTTGATCTAATATTTCACAGCAGGGCCTGTTTCTGCTCTCAACAAAAGTATCTGTGAGGCTTTACAGTGTTGTGCCACCACCACCACCACCACCTAAGGCCCAATTTTTATGCCCCTGTTTAACAGGAGTGCGTAATTACAATTCTTGATATAATATTTCACAGCAGGGCCCATTCCAGCGCCCACCAAGAGTAACTGTGAGGGCTTACAGTGTTCTGGCCCAATTTTCCTCAGAGTGTATAGGGCAGGCTGTATAGTATATACAGGCGGTCCCCTATTTTCAAACATCCGACTTACAAATGACTCCTACTTAGAAACGGAGGGAGACAACAGGAAGTGAGAGGAAATCTACCCCTAGGATTGGAAATTCTCTCATGTAAGAGTTAATATGGGAAAAAGGTGTCTCCACTGATGCTTTATCACCAATTCTTGTTTTCCTAATAACCCAAAATTTTGTAAATCCAATTGTCATTGGGACAGAAAGTGAGGTGAAATCTTCTGAACAGGGGCACAGACAGCAAAACTAAACAAAATGTTACAGGGGTGATGATAACCCTTCCCTATGTTATCCAAAAAGCTTAAAAATAGATTTTTTGGTTGGAGCTACACTTACAAAATGTACCTGTTCCAAATTACAAACAGATTCAACTTAAGAACAAACCTACAGTCCCTATCTTGTTTGTAACCCGGGGACCGCCTGTATACTGCTGCTGTTCAGAGTATATAGGGCCTAGGGGCCCCACGCCTTTTTTTTTAAATTGGGTGCGGGGTTCCCCTTAATATCCATACCAGACCCAAAGGGCCTGGTAATGGGCTGGGGGGGGGGGCAACATTACATTACAGCCGCAAGCAGTTTTTTTATTCCTTTAGAAATGTCATTTTGTGCAGGGACTGTTCTAAACACGGGAAAAATGTGCCACTTTACAGGAATACTATAGTCACCCCCCAGGCACGATATTTAAAGGAATATTTCACTTTTATTGTTTCACTTTAAGCATTATTAAAATCACTGCTCCTGAAAAAACAGCCGTTTTTAAAGCTTTTTTTTGCATGTCTCCTGGGGCATGACCAAGGTCCCCAAACACTTTTTATGTGAATAACTTGCATATTAGCCTTTAAAATTAGCACTTTAGATTTTTCACGTTCGAGTCCCATAGACTTTAACGGTGTTCGCACAACGGTTCGCACCAGAACCTGCGAACGGACCGAAAATTTGCGCGAACTTTAGAACCCCATTGAAGTCTATGGGACTCGAACGTTCAAAATCAAAAGTGCTAATTTTAAAGGCTAATTTGCATGGTATTGTGCTAAAAAGGGTTTGGGGACCCGGGTCCTGCCATGTATCAATGCAAAAAAAAGTTTTAAAAAGGGCCATTTTTTCGGGAGCAGTGATTTTAATGATGCTTAAAGTGAAAAAAAAAGTGAAATATTCCTTTAAATATCATACCTGGGGGGGATGTCTATAGTATGCCTGTAAAGTGGCGCGTGTTTCCCGTGCTTAGAACAGTCCCTGCACAAAATGACATTTTTAAAGGAATAAAAGTCATTTAAAACTGCTTGCAGCTTTAATGTAATGTTGGGTTCCGGCAATATGGATGAAAATCCGTGAGACAAACGGCATGGGTACCAATCCCCCCCTGTCCATTACCAGGCCCTTTGTATGGATATTAAGGGGAACCCTGAACCCTAATTAAAAAAAGGAAAGGCGTGGGGCCCCCAGGTCCTATATACTCTGAACAGCAGTATACAGGCAAACAAGACAGAGATTGTAGGTTTGTTGTTAGGTAGAATCTGTTTGTAATTTTGAACTGGTACATTTTTAAAGTTTAGCTCCAGCCAAAAAATCTGTTTTAAGCTTTTTGGAAAACATAGGGAAGGGTTATCACCCCTGTGATATTTGTTTTGCTGTCTGTGCACCTCTTCAGAAGATTTCACCTCACTTTCTGTCCCAATGACAAATGTTTTTTGACAATTTGGGGTTTTTAGTGAAACAAGGTTTGTTGATAAAGTATCAGTGGAGAGGAGACACATTTTTTCCCATATTAACTCTTACAGGAGAGAATTTCTCTTCCTAGGGGTAGATTTCATCTCACTTCCTGTTGTCTCCTTGCAAGTAGGAGTCGTTTGTAAGTTGGATGTTTGAAAGTAGGGGCCTGCCCTATATACTCTGCAGAAATTAGGGCCTTAGGTGTTGGTGTTGCCACAACACTGTAAGCCCTCACAGTTACTCTTGGTGGGCGCAGGAACGGGCCCTGCTGTGAAATATTAGATCAAGAATTGTAATTACATGCCCCTGTTGAACAGGGGCAGTGTCACGAAGATCCTGCCAGTAACCGGCGTCCCAGGCGCACGGGAACCCGGCCACGGGTCCCATTGCGCATGCGCGCGCGTTCACGGGTGCGGTCACGCACAGGCACGCGCGCGCGCACTCCCGCTAGTGTCCGGCGGGCTATTTAAACCTGCCTGTCACACTCCATCCCTGCTGTCTGCTCTACAGCGTTCTGTGAGTGTTACCTGATCTGATCTGTGTTTTCCTGTTATCCGACCCGGCTTCCTGTTTGACGATCCTGCTATCTGCCTGCACCAGACTCTCTTGGCTTGCCTGACCATCCCTCTGTATTACCCCTGGTACCTCTGCTGTCCGAACGTTACTGACCATCGGCTTGTTGACCCTCCGCTGTGTTCATCAGCTTCAAGTCTGCTACCTGCTGTTGTTCCTGGTTCCAGTCCGGCTTCCAGTTGCCTTTACCTGCTGTTGTCCCTGGTTCCAGTCCAGCGTTCCAGGCTACCTTCTGCTGTGTTCCAGCCCAGCGTTCCAGGCTATCTTCTGCTGTGTCCAGTCCAGCGTTCCAGTCTACTACCTGCTGTTGTTCCTGGTTCCAGTCCAGCGTTCCAGGCTATCTTCTGCTGTGTTCCAGTCCAGCGTTCCAGTCTACTACCTGCTGTTGTTCCTGGTTCCAGTCCAGCGTTCCAGGCTATCTTCTGCTGTGTTCCAGTCCAGCGTTCCAGTCTACTACCTGCTGTTGTTCCTGGTTCCAGTCCAGCGTTCCAGGCTATCTTCTGCTGTGTTCCAGTCCAGCGTTCCAGTCTACTACCTGCTGTTGTTCCTGGTTCCAGTCCAGCGTTCCAGGCTATCTTCTGCTGTGTCCAGTCCAGCGTTCCAGTCTACTACCTGCTGTTGTTCCTGGTTCCAGTCCAGCGTTCCCGGCTATCTTCTGCTGTGTTCCAGTCCAGCGTTCCAGTCTACTACCTGCTGTTGTTCCTGGTTCCAGTCCGGCGTTCCAGGCTACCTTCTGCTGTGTTCCAGTCCAGCGTTCCAGGCTATCTTCTGCTGTGTTCCAGTCCAGCTCCCAGTCTGCTATCACCTGCTGTTGTTCCTGGTTCCAGTCCTGCATTCCAGTCTCCGTCCTCAGTCTACGCCTCAGAGGGTGCCACCACTACTGGACTTTCAGCAACTGTTGATCCTGCCAGGCACCCATACCACTCTTCACTCCTGGCCCTCTGTCTCCATTCCAGGGGAACGGGAGTGGGAGCTGTAAGGGAGGTCTTTTCCTGCACTTCAGGCTCACAACCTACCAGGTACGTGACAGTAGCAGACAGCCATGTCTGAGCCTGAGCAGGGAACATCTCCCATGGAGGAACTCTGTGCACACCTGGCAGGATTGATTGAAGCAGTCAAAAGTCTGCAGCAAGGATACACCAGACTGGAGGAACGAGTGTTAACCCTGTCTAATCCCATTGGGGCCCAGGGAGCTTCCTCTGCTCCCGCTCCTTCAGTTGGGCCTTCCTCAACGGTGGTAATGCTCCCTCCGGAACCTAAGGTTCCCACACCTGAACGTTTCTTTGGAAATCGCCATAAGTTCAGAGCCTTCCGCAATTCTTGCGAACTATTTTTTGCTCTTCAGCCACGTACCTTTTCCCTGGAGGCTACAAAGGTGGGCTATGTGATTTCTCTGCTCTCTGGTGACCCCCAAACCTGGGCCCATCGCCTCCTAGAGCAAAAAGACATATCTCTGACCAACCTCTCCACTTTCTTTGCCGCACTAGGCCAGCTATATGATGACCCCCAGCTATCTGTAACTGCAGAAGCGGCTCTACACACCCTGCAACAAGGTCGCAGAGCAGCAGAGGACTATGTGGCAGAATTCAGGAAGTGGAGTGCGGATACTAACTGGAACGATGCGGCTCTCCGTTATCAATTTCGGTTGGGACTTTCTGATCCTCTGAAGGATGAACTGGCCAGGGTGGGTACACCACAGACTTTAAATGCTTTAATCGATCTAGCTATCCAGATCGATCGACGCCTACGAGAACACAGGTCGGAGAGAGCTATGGGGTCTTCTCGTCCAACTTGGGTTACCCCTAAGGTTCCACATCACCCATCATCAACACCACCTACCTCCACGCTTAACTTACCTGAGCCAATGCAACTGGGTGTCTTGCGACCTTCGCTCACCCCAGAGGAACGACAACGTCGTCGTGCAAATAATTTGTGCCTGTATTGTGGGGAACCCAGGCACTACGTCAGGAACTGTCCTCTCAAGATCCGTAAGTGTTTATCCCTATCTACTGACTATGTAACATCTCTGGTTAAAAATACCACTCACCTTGCTCTGCCTCTTCTGCTACAGCTTCCAGGAAAGGATCTACAAGTCACCGCCATTATTGATTCAGGAGCTTGCAGCTGTTTCATGGATTCTCGCTTTGCCATCCAACACCAAATACCCTTGTCACCTAAAGCTCATGGACTTTCTATCCATCTAGCTGATGGAACCGCTATCAAGTCTGGACCTGTCACCCAGGAGACTATCCCAATACCTGTTCTCATTTCCAACATGCATCAGGAACAGCTGCGCCTGGACATTATCGCTTCACCTCTGTTCCCCATAATACTTGGCATGCCATGGTTACAGGCCCACAATCCGGACATAAATTGGATCACGGGTGAGGTGACCTTTTCCTCTACTTACTGCCAACAGTTTTGCAGAACCCAGAACATCCAGGAGAACTCTACTCTGTTATGCCTAGATACAGATCCTAGTCTGCTTCAATCCATTCCTTCTGCCTATCATGATTTCCTGGACGTATTTAGTAAACAGAGGGCAGAGGTGTTACCCCCTCACCGGGCCTATGACTGTCCCATTGAGTTGCTTCCTGGTGCTGAAATTCCTTTTGGAAGAATATTCCCCCTGACTGAAGTGGAGCAAGGGGCATTGAAGGAATACATTGATGAAAACCTCAAGAGAGGCTTCATTCGTCCATCCACGTCCCCCGCAGGTGCAGGCATCTTCTTCGTGCAGAAAAAAGATAAGACTCTCAGGCCGTGCGTGGATTACCGCGATCTAAACAAGATTACTGTGAAGAATCGGTACCCTCTCCCCTTAGTACCAGAGTTGTTTCAGAGACTGGGGACGGCTACCATATTCACCAAACTTGACCTCCGTGGGGCCTACAATTTAGTTCGTATCAGGGATGGTGACGAATGGAAGACCGCTTTTCGTACCCGTTATGGGCATTTTGAATACCTCGTGATGCCTTTCGGCCTGTGTAATGCCCCTGCCACATTTCAATACTTTATTAACGATGTGTTACGTGACTTTTTAGACCTGTTTGTCATTGTCTATTTAGATGACATATTGATTTTCTCTTGTTCCCTTGAATCCCATCGCAGACACGTCAGGAATGTATTGGGCCGACTTCGACAACACGGTCTGTATGCAAAGGCTGAAAAATGTGAATTCGAACAGGAAAGTATTCCATTTTTAGGGTTGGTCATCTCCAGTAAAGGCATTAAAATGGACCCCCAGAAGGTCACGGCTGTTCTAGATTGGCCAGTCCCGACTGATAAGAAAGGAATCCAGCGATTCGTTGGATTCGCTAATTTTTACCGCAAATTTATTAAGGGGTTCTCAGCTATCATTGCACCCATCACACAGCTTACCAAACAGGGTACACGCTTCCATTGGTCGGCCGAGGCTCAAAAGGCTTTTGAGACTCTCAAGGGCCTTTTTACCTCCGCCTCTGTACTGAAGCACCCAGATTCCTCTCTGCCATTTATTCTAGAAGTGGATGCATCTGAAATTGCTGTAGGAGCAGTATTATCCCAAAGACAGGGAACCAAGGCCCTGCTGCATCCTGTGGCTTTCTTTTCTCGTAAATTATCCACGGCAGAGAGAAATTATGATGTAGGTGACAGAGAGTTGTTGGCAATCAAGTCAGCATTGGAGGAGTGGCGCTATCTGTTGGAGGGTGCCGCTCATCCAGTTCTAATCTTTACAGATCATAAGAACCTGGAGTATTTGAGGTCTGCAAAGAGGTTGAAACCACGTCAGGCCAGGTGGGCTCTCTTTTTCTCCAGGTTCTCCTTCCATGTCACTTACCGTCCCGGCTCCAAGAATACCAAACCAGACGCCCTGTCTAGGATGTTCCATAAACCTCAAGAGATTTCCCCTCCAGACACCATTTTGTCTCCAGGGAACTTTCTTCTACTTCAGGGAAACCTGCTTTCCCAGATTAAACAGGCCTCCGCAGATATAGAATCTTCCGTTAAGACAGAACTCCAAGTTAAGGATGGGTTATTGTGGCATGAGAATAGGATCTTTATACCTGAAACACTACGAGTTCCAGTACTAGAGCTCTGTCACGATCATGCGCTGGCTGGGCATTTTGGTGTGGCTAAGACCACTGATTTGGTTCAGCGCACCTTCTGGTGGCCTCAGCTGCGCAAAGATTGTAAGGAGTTTGTAGAGTCCTGTACCACCTGCCTTAGGAACAAGGGGCACAAAACAAGGGCATGGGGTCTACTAAAACCCTTGCCTGTCCCTGATAGACCCTGGAAAATGCTCTCGATAGATTTTATTGTAGAACTACCCCCGGCCGGGGGCTTCACTTCAATCTTTGTCATAGTGGACCGGTTGTCGAAGATGGCGCACTTTGTCCCAATGAAGGGTACCCCTTCAGCTACGGAAACAGCACAAGCATTCATTAAAGAGGTTGTCAGGCTCCATGGGGTACCTATTAACATCGTTTCAGATCGAGGGGTACAATTTACCTCTTGATTCTGGAGGGCTTTGTGTAAGACCTTGGACATTGAACTCTCGTTTTCATCGGCTTATCACCCCCAGACTAATGGGCAAACAGAAAGAACAAACCAGACTCTTGAACAATATTTGCGCTGTTTTTCTTCTTTTGCCCAAGATAATTGGATTGCTGTTTTACCATTGGCTGAATTCGCTTATAACAATTCCATTCACTCTGCTATCAAGCAAACTCCGTTTTTTGCGAATTATGGTTTCCATCCCTCATTTTTACCAAATTCTCTTCCAGAATGCACGGTACCCGCAGTCCAGGAGAAATTGGATTTCTTTACCTCTAACAACCAAGTTTTACAGGACACCATGACCAGAACCCAGGAGTACAACAAAGCGACCTTCGATAAAAAGAGGCGAGGTGAGCTCTTACTTGCACCTGGGGATCAGGTATGGTTGTCCACCATAAACCTTAGGTTGGCCTGCCCTTCCAAGAAGTTGGGTCCCAAATTTCTTGGACCATTCCCTGTTAAACGGAGAATTAATGAAGTTGCATATGAACTTGAACTTCCAGATTCACTAAAAGTACATCCAGTTTTTCACGTGTCCCTGCTTAAACCATCTATTACTAACCCATTTCCAGGTCGAAGTACGGATCCTCCTGATCCAATCCTGGTAGATGGGGAAGAGGAATTCGAGGTGGAGGCTATCATGGACCACAGGAAAAGAGGTAATCAAAACCAATTCTTAATAAAATGGAAGGGGTTTGGCCCAGAGGAGAATTCTTGGGAACCAGAGGATAATATTCATGCTGAAGACCTGTTACAAGCCTTTAAAACAGCTCATCCAGAGAGATTTTTTCAAAGGGGCATCCGGAGGCTGCCCCTTGGGGGGGGGCAATGTCACGAAGATCCTGCCAGTAACCGGCGTCCCAGGCGCACGGGAACCCGGCCACGGGTCCCATTGCGCATGCGCGCGCGTTCACGGGTGCGGTCACGCACAGGCACGCGCGCGCGCACTCCCGCTAGTGTCCGGCGGGCTATTTAAACCTGCCTGTCACACTCCATCCCTGCTGTCTGCTCTACAGCGTTCTGTGAGTGTTACCTGATCTGATCTGTGTTTTCCTGTTATCCGACCCGGCTTCCTGTTTGACGATCCTGCTATCTGCCTGCACCAGACTCTCTTGGCTTGCCTGACCATCCCTCTGTATTACCCCTGGTACCTCTGCTGTCCGAACGTTACTGACCATCGGCTTGTTGACCCTCCGCTGTGTTCATCAGCTTCAAGTCTGCTACCTGCTGTTGTTCCTGGTTCCAGTCCGGCTTCCAGTTGCCTTTACCTGCTGTTGTCCCTGGTTCCAGTCCAGCGTTCCAGGCTACCTTCTGCTGTGTTCCAGCCCAGCGTTCCAGGCTATCTTCTGCTGTGTCCAGTCCAGCGTTCCAGTCTACTACCTGCTGTTGTTCCTGGTTCCAGTCCAGCGTTCCAGGCTATCTTCTGCTGTGTTCCAGTCCAGCGTTCCAGTCTACTACCTGCTGTTGTTCCTGGTTCCAGTCCAGCGTTCCAGGCTATCTTCTGCTGTGTTCCAGTCCAGCGTTCCAGTCTACTACCTGCTGTTGTTCCTGGTTCCAGTCCAGCGTTCCAGGCTATCTTCTGCTGTGTTCCAGTCCAGCGTTCCAGTCTACTACCTGCTGTTGTTCCTGGTTCCAGTCCAGCGTTCCAGGCTATCTTCTGCTGTGTCCAGTCCAGCGTTCCAGTCTACTACCTGCTGTTGTTCCTGGTTCCAGTCCAGCGTTCCCGGCTATCTTCTGCTGTGTTCCAGTCCAGCGTTCCAGTCTACTACCTGCTGTTGTTCCTGGTTCCAGTCCGGCGTTCCAGGCTACCTTCTGCTGTGTTCCAGTCCAGCGTTCCAGGCTATCTTCTGCTGTGTTCCAGTCCAGCTCCCAGTCTGCTATCACCTGCTGTTGTTCCTGGTTCCAGTCCTGCATTCCAGTCTCCGTCCTCAGTCTACGCCTCAGAGGGTGCCACCACTACTGGACTTTCAGCAACTGTTGATCCTGCCAGGCACCCATACCACTCTTCACTCCTGGCCCTCTGTCTCCATTCCAGGGGAACGGGAGTGGGAGCTGTAAGGGAGGTCTTTTCCTGCACTTCAGGCTCACAACCTACCAGGTACGTGACAGGCAGAAAAATTGGGCCTTTGGTGGTGGTGGTGGTGCTGGTGCCACAACACTGTAAGTCCTCACAGTTACTCTTGGGGGGCGCAGAAACGGGCCCTGCTGTGAAATATTAGATCAAGAATTGTAATTACATGCACCTGTTGAACAGGGGCAGAAAAATTGGCCCTTTGGTGGTGGTGGTGCTGGTGCCACAACACTGTAAGTCCTCACAGTAACTCTTGGGGGGCGCTGGAATGGGCCCTGCTGTGAAATATCAGATCAAGAATTGTAATTACATGCACCTGTTGAACGGGGGCAGAAAAATTGGGCCTTTGGTGGTGCTGGTGCCACAACACTGTAAGTCCTCACAGTTACCCTTGGTGGGCGCAGAAACGGGCCCTGCTATGAAATATTAGATCAAGAATTGTAATTACATGTCCCTGTTGAACAGGGGCAGAAAAATTGGGCCTTAGGTGGTGCCACAACACTGCAACCCCTCACAAATACGAACCCTCCTTGCAAAATATTGCATCAAAAATTGTAATTACACGCTCCTGTTAAACAGGGGCTGAAAAATTGGGCCTTAGGCACTGGTGCTGGTGCCACAGCACTGCAACCCCTCACAGATACTCTAGTTGGAGCACAGGAACGAGCCCTGCTGCAAAGTATTGCATCAAAAATTGTAATTACACGCCCCTGTTAAAAAGGGGCTGAATAATTGGGCCTTAGGCACTGGTGCTGGTGCCACAACACTGCAACCCCTCAAAACTACTCTAGTTGAGCGCAGCAACGAACCCTCCTTGCAAAATATTGCATCAAAAATTGTAATTACACGCCCCTGTTAAACAGGGGCTGAAAAATTGGGCCTTAGGCACTTGTGCTGGTGCCACAACACTGCAACCCCTTACCGATACTCTAGTTGGAGCGCAGGAAAGAGCCCTGCTGCAAAGTATTGCATCAAAAATTGTAATTACACGCCCCTGTTAAAAAGGGGCTGAATAATTGGGCCTTAGGCACTGGTGCTGGTGCCACAACACTGCAACCCCTCAAAACTACTCTAGTTGAGCGCAGCAACGAACCCTCCTTGCAAAATATTGCATCAAAAATTGTAATTACACGCCCCTGTTAAACAGGGGCTGAAAAATTGGGCCTTAGCCACTGGTGGCGGTGCCCAGAACCAAAAATATTCTTACAAGCTATCAGCATAATCATTGAGGAGGAAGAGGATAGTCACTCAGAATAACAGGATAGTCACTCAGCATCAGCATAGGCAGTCTTGAAGGGATCTGACATTTCAAAAAAAATTATTCGGTTACATCAGCATCAGGTGCTTGGTAGCTGGTGGTGATCCAAGACTGATTTATTTTTATGAAGGTCAGTCGATCGACCGAGTCGGTGGACAGGCGCACCCTGTGATTGGTTTTAAAGCCACCAGCAGCACTGAATGTGCGTTCCGAAAGAACGCTGGATGCAGGACAGGCCAGTAGCTCAATTGCATACTGTGCAAGCTCTGGCCAGTGATCCATCCTCAAGACCCAGTAACCCAGAGGATTTTCTGTGGGAAAGGTGTCCAAGTCAGATCTTACCCCTAGGTATTCCTGCACCATGTAAAACAGACGCTGGCGATGGTTGCTGGAACCGATCGTACCTTGGGGCTGCGGACTAAAAAATTGTCTGAACGCATCGGTCAGAAGGCCACCTTCTCCACTGCTCCTTCTTTGACTGACCGAAGCCACAGCAACACGTTGTCCAGGAACAGGAGCTTGTAACCTCCCAGTCTCTGGGAACACATTGCACAGGCCTTTCTGCAAGGCCACCTGAAGATGTTTCATCCTCTGCTCCCTCTGCAACGGCAAGATAAGGTCCAAAACCTTACCCTTGTAACGTGGATCAAGGAGGGTTGCCAGCCAGTAACGATCCTTCTCCTTGATACCACGAATACGAGAATCCTTCCACAGGCTTTGCAGGATCAGGGAGGCCATGCAGCGTAGGTTTGCTGAGGCATTTGGTCCGGAGTCCTCTGGGTCACTAAGGACGACATGATCCACAGCCACCTCCTCCCAGCCACGTACAAGTCCATGGGTTTCTTGGGACTATAAATGATCCCTTGAAGACTGCTGCTGATGCTGAGTGCCAGGCTCCACCTCCATGCTGACACAATCCTCCTCCTCTTCCTGTGTGATCGGCGGGCACGCAGGAACACTGTCTGGATAAAGGGGGCCTTCAGAGGTAAGGAAGTCTTCCTCTTCCTGCCTCTGTTCTGCCTCAAGTTCCCTGTCCATTATTCCACACATTGTGTGCTCCAACAGGTGGACAAGGGGGAAAGTGTCACTGATGCATGCACTGTCACTGCTCACCATCCTCGTGGCCTCCTCAAATGGTGACAGGACAGTGCATGCATCCCTGATCATGGCCCACTGGCGTGGAGAAAAAACAACAAGCTCCCCTGACCCTGTCCTGGTGCCATAGTCACACAGGTACTCATTGATGGCCCTCTGCTGTGTGTGCAGCATGGCCAACATTGAGTTCCACCTGGTGGGCATGTCACAGATTAGGCGGTTCTTGGGCAGGTTAAATTCCTTTTGGAGGTCAGCCAGCTGAGCACTGGCATTAAATGACTGGTGGAAATGCACACAGACTTTCCTGGCATGCCTCAGGACATCCTGTAAGCCCAGGTACCTGCCCAAGAACTGCTGCACCACCAAGTTAAGGACGTGAGCCAAACAGGGCACATGGGTCAGTTGTCATTGTTGGAGGGCGGAGAGAAGGTTGGTGCCATTGTCGCAAACCACCATTCCTGGCTGAAGCTGGTGTGGCGTCAACCACCTCTGAGCCTGCCCCTGCAGAGCTGACAGAATCTCTGCCCCAGTGTGGCTCCTGTCCCCCAAGCACACCAGCTCAAGCACCGCATGGCATCTTTTGGCCTGCATACTTGCATAGCCCTTGAATGCCTACGGAGTACCGCTGGTTCCGAAGACAAAGCACAGGAAGAGGCCATGGAGGAAGAAGAAGAGGAGGGGGTGGAGGAGAGAGGTGTGTCAGAACCACCAGTAGTAGCATTTTGGAGGCGTGGTGGCAGAACAACCTCCAACACTACTGCACCTTGTTCTGCATCCTTCCCAGCTGCCAGAAGAATCACCCAATGCTCCGTGAAAGATAGGTAACGTCCCTGTCCATGCCTGCTGGACCATGAGTCAGTGGTAATATGCACCTTAACGCTGACCGCCCTGTCCAGTGAGGCCAAGACATTGCCTTCCACGTGCCGGTAGAGAGCTGGAATCTCCTTCCGTGAGAAAAAGTGGCATTTGGGAACCTGCCACTGAGGAACCGCACATTCCACAAACTCACGGAAGGGGGCAGAGTCTACCAACTGAAAAGGCAGCAGTCGAAGTGCTAGCAATTTAGCCAAGCTAGCATTCAACCGCTGGGCATGTGGATGGCTGGGAGCGAACTTCTTTCGGCGGTGCAGCAGCTGGGGCAGGGAAATTTGCCTGGTATAATCTGATGTTGGTGTACCGATAGCAGATTGCCCGCAAGTACTTGGCTATGACACACCTAATTCTACACCTTCATTCCTCTCAGTGCAGGTCTCAGAGAGGACTGAAGGTATAGTGGGGTTGGAGACCCTAGCTGATGAGGAGCAAGGAGACGTCCTCATTTGTTCTTTGGTGTGGGTCTTTTAGGTATGCTTGCCAACAAACTGCATGGCAGGTCAACATACAGTGGGGCAAAAAAATATTTAGTCAGCCACCAATTGTGCAAGTTCTCCCACTTAAAATGATGAAAGAGGCCTGTAATTGTCATCATAGGTATACCTCAACTATGAGAGACAAAATGTGTAAACAAATCCAGACAATCACATTGTCTGATTTTTGAAAGAATTTATTTGCAAATTATGGTGGAAAATAAGTATTTGGTCAATATCAAAAGTTCATCTCAATACTTTGTTATATATCTTTTGTTGGCAATGACAGAGGTCAAACGTTTTCTGTAAGTCTTCACAAGGTTGTCACACATTGTTGCTGGTATGTTGGCCCATTCCTCCATGCAGATCTCCTCTAGAGCAGTGATGTTTTGAGGCTGTCGCTGGGCAACACGGACTTTCAACTCCCTCCAAAGGTTTTCTATGGGCTTGAGATCTGGAGACTGGCTAGGCCACTCCAGGACCTTGAAATGCTTCTTACGAAGCCACTCCTTCGTTGCCCGGGTGGTGTGTTTGGGATCATTGTCATGCTGAAAGACCCAGCCACGTTTCATCTTCAATGCCCTTGCTGATGGGAGGAGGTTTGCACTCAAAATCTCACGATACATGGCCCCATTCATTCTTTCATGTACACGGATCAGTCGTCCTGTTCCCTTTGCAGAGAAACAGTCCCAAAGCATGATGTTGCCACCCCCATGCTTCACAGTAGGTATGGTGTTCTTTGGTTGCAACTCAGCATTCTCTCTCCTCCAAACACGACAAGTTGTGTTTCTACCAAACAGTTCTACTTTGGTTTCATCTGACCATATGACATTCTCCCAGTCCTCTTGTGGATCATCCAAATGCTCTCTAGCAAACCTCAGACGGGCCTGGACATGTACTGGCTTAAACAGGGGGACATGTCTGGCACTGCAGGATCTGAGTCGCTGGCGGCGTAGTGTGTTACTGATGGTAGCCTTTGTTATGTTGGTCCCAGCTCTCTGCAGGTCATTCACTAGGTTCCCCGTGTGGTTCTGGGATTTTTGCTCACCGTTCTTGTGATCATTTTGACCCCAGGGGGTGAGATCTTGCGTGGAGCCCCAGATCGAGGGAGATTATCAGTGGTCTTGTATGTCTTCCATTTTCTAATTATTGCTCCCACAGTTGATATCTTCACACCAAGCTGCTTGCCTATTGCAGATTCAGTCTTCCCAGCCTGGTGCAGGTCTACAATTTTGTTTCTGGTGTCCTTCGACAGCTCTTTGGTCTTCACTATAGTGGAGTTTGGAGTGTCAGTGCCGGTTCACACAGGGGCGGCACGACTTGCAGGTCGCCTCAGCGAGGCGACCTGCAAACGACTTCTGAGGCGACTTGCAAAACGACTTCTGTATAGAAGTCTATGCAAGTCGCCCCAAGTCGCCCCCAAAGTAGTACAGGAACCTTTTTCTAAGTCGGAGCGACTTGCGTCGCTCTTATTAGAACGGTTCCGTAGCACAGAACGGGAGGCGACTTGTCAGGCGACTAGGTCGCCTGACAAGTCGCCCCTATGTGAACCGGCACTAACTGTTTGAGGTTGTGGACAGGTGTCTTTTATACTGATAACAAGTTCAAACAGGTGCCATTAATACAGGTAATGAGTGGAGGACAGAGGAGCCTCTTAAAGAAGAAGATACAGGTCTGTGAGAGCCAGAAATCTTGCTTGTTTGTAGGTGATCAAATACTTATTTTCCACCTGATTTTTGAAATAAATTCTTTCAAAAATCAGACAATGTGAATGTCTGGATTTGTTTCCACATTTTGTCTCTCATAGTTGAGGTATACCTATGATGACAATTACAGGCCTCTCTCATCTTTTTAAGTGGAAGAACTTGCACAACTGGTGGCTGACTAAATACTATTTTGCCCCACTGTATGTCTGGTCAAGCATGTGGTGCCCAAGCAGGTGATGTTTTGGCCACGCGAGATACGCTTGAGACATATGTTGCAAATAGCAGCGGTGGGATCTGATGCACTTGTCTTAAAAAAGGCCCACACCAAAGAACTTTTGGAATAACGCGTAGAGACAGCAGCGCCCAGCACATGCGGAGCTCTGCGGTGTGATGCCTTTCGGTGTGCTGCCCTTAAGCTGGCCCCTGGAGGGCATCCTGCCTCGTTGGTGATGTGCCTCCTCCTCCTCCTCCTCTCTCCTATCAGGCACCCACTTGGAGTCAGTGACCTCATCATCCCCTCCCTCCTCATCACTGGAGCAAAGCTGGCAGTATACTGCAGCTGGGGGAACATGACTGCCAGATTGCTGTCCTTCTTGGGCACCCCCTCTGTCTGGACTCACGTTACTGCCTTCCTATAGCTGAGTACCATCATCGGAGCCTTCAAAACGCTGGGCATCCTCCTGGAGCATGTACCCAACACTGTGGTCAAACAGTTCTGGGGAATCTTCAGGAGGACATGGTGGGGCTAGGGAAGGAGTGACTGATGCCATTGAGCCGAGGGAAGAGGCCGTGTTGGCAGCTGCTTTGCCAGACAACATACCCTGAACCTGGGTGAGCGAGGATGAGGAGGATGAGGAGGGCTTGGTCATCCACTCTACCAAGTCTTCCACATGTTGTGGCTCAACACGCCCAGCTGCCGAAAAAAAGGACAAGCGTGTCCCACGGCCACGTGCTGATGAGGATGCACCGTGTCCATGACCAGCACTGTTGCATCTAGACACAGAGCCTGCGTGCCCTCTTTTATTGGCTTGTGACTGTCTGCCTCTCCTTGTTGGCCTTCCAGACATACTTATGGCCTGCACTGCAGTGAGATGTAGCTGCACAGAACTGGGATGTGTATATATACTGATTATACAGCAGCTAGCAGAATGCCTGCCTGTGGTATTAATAGGATCAGAAGAAGCACACCAGCACTTGTCATCAGTTAGCTATAGGTGCAACTGTGCAGGGTACACAGTACACTAACTGTAAATACTTCAAGAGCCTGCCTGTGCTATTAAAAGGATCAGAAGAAGAACACAAGCACTTGTCTTCAGGTAGCTATACTGTAGGTGCAACTGTGCAGGGTACACAGTACACTAACTGTAAATACTTTAAGAGCCTGCCTGTGTTATTAATGGGATCAGAAGAAGAACACAAGCACTTGTCTTCAGGTAGCTATAGGTGCAACTGTGCAGGGTACACAGTACACTAACTGTAAATACTTCAAGAGCCTGCCTGTGCTATTAATAGGATCAGAAGAAGCACACAAGCACTTGTCTTCAGGTAGTTATAGGTGCAACTCTGCAGGGTACACAGTACACTAACTGTAAATACTTTAAGAGCCTGCCTGTGCTATTAATGGGATCAGAAGAAGAACACAAGCACTTGTCTTCAGGTAGCTATAGGTGCAACTGTGCAGGGTACACAGTACACTATCTGTAAATACTTCAAGAGCCTGCCTGTGCTATTAATAGGATCAGAAGAAGAACACTAGCACTTGTCTTCAGGTAGTTATACTGTAGGTGCAACTGTGCAGGGTACACAGTACTCTACCTGTAAATACTTCAAGAGCCTGCCTGTGCTATTAATAGGATCAGAAGAAGAACACAAGCACTTGTTTTCAGGTAGCTATACTGTAGGTGCAACTGTGCAGGGTACACAGTACAGTAACTGTAAATACTTCAAGAGCCTGCCTATGCTATTAATAGGATCAGAAGAAGAACACTAGCACTTGTCTTCAGGTAGTTATACTGTAGGTGCAACTGTGCAGGGTACACAGTACAGTAACTGTAAATACTTCAGGAGCCTGCCTGTGCTATTAATAGGATCAGAAGAAGAACACAAGCACTTGTCTTCAGGTAGCTATACTGTAGGTGCAACTGTGCAGGGTACACAGTACACTACAGGGGCGGATCCAGAGCCTAGTCTCGGGAGGGGCACTGCCAGAAAATACCTTTTTTTGGGGGTAAATTTAACGGGGAAATGGCTGGTGTTAGCGCTTCAATCATCACAGCACCATGGTTGTTATGGTGTCGGGATGATTGAAGCGCATTATTACATGGTTATAAAAAATGAAATGGTTCAACTCACCATAGAATCAGTGGGAGCCCCGAGCGTGTCACTTGCCATTGTCACCTGCCACACGTTGCGGATTGTCACTTGCCATGTCACCTGTCACTAGATGCGGATTGTCACTTGCCACGTCACATGCCACACGTTGCGGATTGTCACTTGCCACGTCCCATGCCACACATTGCGGATTGTTACTTGCCACGTCCCATGCCACACGTTGCGGATTGTCACTTGCTACGTCCCATGCCACACGTTGCATATTGTCACTTGCCACGTCCCATGCCACACGTTGCGGATTGTCACTTGCCACATCCCATGCCACACGTTGCAGATTGTCACTTGCCATGTCCCATGCCACACGTTGCAGATTGTCACTTGCCACGTCCCATGCCACACGTTGCGGATTGTCACTTGCCACGTCCCATGCCACACGTTGCGGATTGTCACTTGCCACGTCCCATGCCACAGGTTGGGGATTGTCACTTGCCTGCTATAATTGTCTGCTGTGTCCCAGTCAGAGTCAGGCTTATTTAACTGGTGACCCCCCTGTCATCAGTGCTGGGCAGGGAGGAATGGGCTGGCTGCTGCCGCTGGGAGAGCGATGGGAGCAGAACGAACACAGGGCTCATCCTGAGCGGATGTGTCAGCACTGCATCCTGCCCCAGGGGCAGCAGAGAGATGATGTAATCTCTCTGCTGCCGTGGCTGCCTGTACATTCTACAGTAAGGGCGGAACTGCAGGGATGCAGGGCGGCGCTGGGCGGTGAGAGATGATGTTATCTCTCTGCTCTTCTGCCCACCGGCTCCCTGATTGGCCAGCAGCCGCTCACAAACTGTCACCAATGGAGTCGGAGCCGCCCGTGCTCTCAGCTGTGGAGCCGCCCGCCGGCTCTCGACTCTCACCCACAGCGATGCCTGCCCTGCCCACCCACTCACCCACAATCTCGGAGGGGGCAATTGCCCTGTTGCCCCCCCCTGGATCCGCCCCTGGTACACTAACTGTAAATACTTCAAGAGCCTGCCTGTGGTATTAATAGGATCAGAAGAAGCACACAAGCACTTGTCTTCAGGTAGCTATAGGTGCAACTGTGCAGGGTACACAGTACACTAACTGTAAATACTTCAAGAGCCTGCCTGTGCTATTAATACAATCAGAAGAAGAACACAAGCACTTGTCTTCAGGTAGCTATACTGTAGGTGCAACTGTGCAGGGTACACAGTACTCTAACTGTAAATACTTCAAGAGCTTGCCTGTGCTATTAATAGGATCAGAAGAAGAACACAAGCACTTGTCTTCAGGTAGCTATAGGTACAACTGTGCAGGGTACACAGTACACTAACTGTAAATACTTCAAGAGCCTGCCTATGCTATTAATAGGATCAGAAGAAGAACACAAGCACTTGTCTTCAGGTAGTTATACTGTAGGTGCAACTGTGCATGGTACACAGTACACTAACTGTAAATACTTCAGGAGCCTGCCTGTGCTATTAATAGGATCAGAAGAACACAAGCACTTGTCTTCAGGTAGCTATAATGTAGGTGCAACTGTGTAGGGTACACAGTACACTAACTGTAAATACTTCAAGAGCCTGCCTGTGCTATTAATAGGATCAGAAGAAGCACACAAGCACTTGTCTTCAGGTAGCTATAGGTGCAACTGTGCAGGGTACACCGTACAGTAACTGTAAATACTTCAAGAGCCTGCCTGTGCTATTAATAGGATCAGAAGAAGAACACAAGCACTTGTCTTCAGGTAGCTATACTGTAGGTACAACTGTGCAGGGTACACAGTACACTAACTGTAAATACTTCAAGAGCCTGCCTGTGCTATTAAAAGAATCAGAAGAACACAAGCACTTGTCTTCAGGTAGCTATACTGTAGGTGCAACTGTGCAGGGTACACAGTACACTAACTGTAAATACTGTAAAAACACCTGCCTGCCTGTCAGTATATTACGAAGAGAATAACAGGAACAGATCTAGCTAAACTGAATACAGTGTGTGTATGTATGTATATATATATATACACATATATATATATATATATATATATATATATATATATATATATATATATATATATATATATATATATATATATATATATACATACAACACCTGGGATGCATATATATACACAATACACTGTAAGTGCAGCTAACTGACTCGATCTCCCTACTCTATCTAACTTAAATCAAATGACACTGTCTCTCTATCTCTCTCCGCCGCCACAACACACTACACATGGCCGCGATGCAGGCGGCCTTATATAGTGTGGGGCGTGTACTAAACCCCCTGAGCCATAATTGGACAAAGCCACCCTGGCTTTGGCCAATTACGGCTCTCTGTACACGGTGCTGTGATTGGTCAAGCATGCGGGTCATAGTGCATGCTTGGCCAATCATCAGCCAGCAATGCACTGCGATGCCGCAGTGAATTATGGGCCGTGATGCGCCACTCAAATTTGGCGTGAACGGCCCATATCGTTCGCAATTTGACGAACGGTCGAACAGGCGATGTTCGAGTCGAACATGGGTTTGACTCGAAATCGAAACTCACCCCTAATCAAGACCCAGAAAAAGATGGGGTGAAGGTGTTGGCACTGTGTAAGGGTAGGGTAGTAGGTGGGTGACACTTCCTCCATGTTCTCCTCTACCTTGGGTGCCAAGTGTGGGTCACATAGAAGGCCTACCCCAAGATAGGTTCTTCTGGTCTACGCTAGGCACTTTAGATAGGGTCACTGCTTCACACATAGGGTACCTTTACTCGAACTGATGACTGAACTTTGGTAAACTCTGTTGATGTATTATACACCGTCACAGACTCAGTCACCGATGCATTTAGGCGGGACACGCAGAGCCAAGGCCCTTTCCACCTGTCCAGTATATCCCTGCTACCATCAGTAACAGTATGGAGCCCCGCTGCGAACCTTGCAATGACTCCATGCTTGCACTTCAATTATCCTTTCCTCTTCCGTACCATCAGTATGTACAGATTGGGGACCTCTGTGGTGCTGATTTGCTCTCTGTTGAAATGGAAGACGGACCTGCCCACGGAGAGAGTGCCGACAACTAGTCCTGCTAGAAGCTCTCATACTTGTCACATGTACATGCTTACTGTAGGCTGCTAGAGAAATCTAAGCTGTAGACTATATGTGCCAGTTACTTGTGTAGCGCACTCCCTCAGGAGCCGCAAGTAAACTAGGATCCCCCACCTTGCACAGCCAGGCACACCGAATTTTCACAGGCACTCTTGAGACAAAGAACAGTCCATGACTTTGTTTTTGTTATTTATTGAGGGTGATAACTTGGATAGGGATGGGAGGTTATGGAATGCCCATTTGACTTCAGGGACAACTTTTCCTATAAACAGTTTCTATATGAAGCTCCACTTCTTCCTCCAGCACTCACTTGCTTGCAGAACCCAGCTGAAACATTGTGAATATCTGAAAGTCACTTAGTCAGATTAAAGCAATGGCCCATTACAGGCAGGGACCCGAGGCCCCTTGGTTGTGTAACAAAATTTCAGTGTCCAGCTAGCATCACTCCTGTGGCTACTGGTCCCAGCACCACCTCCTCAGACACTGCTAACCCACCTGACTGCAGCAGCCCCTTTCACTAGCCCTCCAGTCTAACTTTTCCCCATAGTCCCCCAGACTGACACCAGCCCACCGGGCTGACTCTCAGGAGATCTCCCAGATGTGCTGATCTGCTCCCACTGTCCTCTCTCCTTGCACCCATGCCTCCAGTAAGGGCTTCCTTCGTGTATTTTGGTAGGGTCCTAGGGGGCACCCTCAAAGGCCACCGATAGCCTTCTCAGCACTCCATCTTCCACCTAACTTCCCCTCTCTGGCATGACTCATGCCTATTTATGAGGTGGCCTGCCCCTTGCCAGTCCTTTAGTGGGGTTGGCTGGGGCCCTCATAAATATACCCAACAGCTCCTGCTACCCTTCACCCACTATGTCTAGAACATTCTCCAATGTCCCAGAAAACAGAGGGAGGCACCAGAGGAGCTGCTAGGATGAGCCACCCAGCCCTGACCTTGACCCAGATTTATAGCTCAGCGGGCAATACACGGTATTGAGCTATACTAATTTTTACCTACACTAACGATAAACCTATGCAACGGCGACAAGCAATACATTTCCATAGCTCTAAACGCAAACCCTCTGGGTTCGCACCCCTGCTCCTTTTATAACTAACAGAACCAGTGGGTCAGAACCAGCAAAGCCCGCAAAAAAGAAAACCCGGAACATAATTACCCATACCCTTCCCACCTGGGGCAGCGCTAACCTCTACCTGCCTACAACCGGACAACACATTGCTGTAGTATAGGTGAGTATTTGTGGACTTTAGTTCGGCTTTAATTCAGTACACTTGAAATATCATGCTGCCCAGTTATGTTCTAAGCTGGGCTATGGGATAAGCAAATGTTGTCTAAATACATGAGGCATGTGTATTCTTATGCCTCGTACACACGATAAGATTGTTGGCCAACAAAACCGTGGAATTTTGTCCGAAGGGTGTTGGCTCAAACTTGTCTTGCATACACACGGTCACACAAATGTTGGCCAACAATTACGAACATAGTGACGTACTAGACGTACTACTTGTTTTTTCAGCTCATGAGTGCCACCCTTTGGGCTCCTTCTGTTAATTTCGTATTAGTAGAAGTTTGGTGAGTGTTAATTCGTGCTTTTCTTTCCGTGTTTTTCATTTAGTGCTTTTCAGTTTGCACTTTTCATTTTGTGCTTTTCAGTTCGTTTCTGAACGCCGTTTGTCAACCAGACATGTTGCGGAATCGGAGGAGATAGCGTGTTATTTATTATTGGCCTCAGAGTTATTGCTTTGACATTATTTTTTGGGGTTGAATAATGATTTGATTTGTTATATTTTCTATATTTTTGGATGCATAGAATGCACTTTTTGGTTATTTTCTATTGGCAGATATCATGTCTAATACTTTTTTTTTAATGCACAATAAAAAAATTATGTAGAATAATACTTGGCTATGTGTTTTACTTCAAACGACAGTTTGGGAGTAGGCAGTTACATTTTAAAAAATACAATGTAAAATTAACAAGGGACACCAACATAGTTGTTTCTTTGATCCTAAAAACTACTGGATAATGGTGTTGTGGTAACTTGCACAAATAAAGAAAAACATAATAATATTATTCTTGATATCAATAGAAAATTCGTTTGCAATAACTCCATCAGTATCACCAGCAAAGCAGCTTCATTATTATCCTATTAAAGAAGAAGAGAATGTGCGCTGCATTTCGAGATTTCATAATTTGCCACGTCATGAATGTTAATTCTTCATTACGAACGCTAGTTTACAAGACTGACCGCTTCTGCTTTCGAGCATGCGTGTTTGTACTTTTGTCCGACAGACTTGTGTACACACGCTCGGAAAATCCGACAACACACATTTGTTGGCGGAAAATTTAAAAAACATGCTAGCCAACATTTGTTGGCGGAAAGTCCGACAACAATTGTCCGATGGAGCATACACACGGTCGGATTTTCTGCCAACAGCCTGACATTCAACATTTCCCATTGGAAAGTCCGATCGTGTGTACGAGGCTTTACTTTAACCGCTTTCGCTCCAGGAAGGTTTACCCCCCTTCATTTTTTGCAATACGGCACTGTGTAACTTTAACGGACAATTGCGCGGTCGTGCGATGTTGTACCCAAATAACATTGATGTCCTTTTTCCCCACAAATAGAGCTTTCTTTTGGTGGTATTTGATCAGCTCTGCGGTTTTTATTTTTTGCGCTATAAACAAAAAACGACCGACAATTTTGAAAAAAAAAAAAAAAGAATATGTTTTACTTTCTGCTATAAAACACATCCAATAAATTTTCCTTTAAAAAAATCAGATCAAAATTGTTGGTCTTTTTTTGATTTTAACGCAAAAAATAAAAACCACAGAGGTGATCAAATATCACCAAAAGAAAGCTCTATTTGTGGGGAAGAAGGACATCAATGTTATTTGGGTACAACATCGCATGACCGCGCAACTGTCAGTTAAAGTAATGCAAAAAATGTCCTGGTCATGAAGGGGGGTAAATCTTCTGGAGGTCAAGTGGTTAAATACCAGCAAAAAGAAAGCTCTGTTTAAAAAAAAAAAATAATAAAGATTTCATCAGGGTACAGTGTAGCATGACAGAGTAATTGTCATTCAAAGTGTGAGAAATATGAAAATTGGCCTGGGCAGGAAGGGGGTAAAAGTGTCTTGAAGTGGCCTCTATCACACACAGGTCCCTGAGCCTGCTGTGCACCTCTCTGGAAGTAGTTTCACGTTGTCACCATGGCCCTGACTTTCCAGCCAAGAGCTGCCAACTGCCATAATCCGTGAGATGATCCTCCATGGGCAGTGTCCTGGCACATGCTGAGGATTATCACACCCACACCATGACGATTCCAGCCAATGTACACAGAGAGGGATGAAGTCGATCCGACAATGAACGGGAAGCGGCCACTCTCTCCCCTCCTCCATGGCAGCACGCTTCTCCGGACAGAGACAGTTGAACGCTTCAGGCGGACACGCCCACCTCCCCACGGCCTGACAGCTGCCAATCACCCGTCACCCCGCCCATCTCTCAGCGCCGCGCCTGTCAATCAGCGCCGCCGGTCCCGCCCCCTCGCTGTGCCTTTATGTGTATGAGTGAGTAGTAAGTGACGAGCGATGACGTCAGACGCAGATGGAAAAAGGGAACCGTCAGAATGGCTGCCCAGTGCCGGAGCCCTCGGTGCACGGCGGAGAGGAAGGGATTCCGGCGGGAACTCGACTCGTGGCGGCACCGGCTCATCCACTGTGTAGGTGAGGGACCCGTCCGTGTGCTGTGCGTGGAGTCCGAGGGGGGAGGGGCGGCTGTCAGCAAAACAAAACCCGCGGAGTGCTCTGTATCCGGGATATGTCACTGGACGGGGGACCGCTGTCACCGCGGAGCCTCCATCTTCACTGACAACTCATTGTCCTCCATCGGGGGGGTGGGAGCATCACACTCCTACATTATACCGGCCAGATAAACTTCATTACCTCGTGCTCAGCGACATCACCCCCCCCACCCACCGAGCGACCGACACCTCAACTTCTACTACAACTTCTCCGACACCATATACTATATCATCCCCACCATATACTACTACCTGATCCCTCACCATATACTACTACATGATCCCCACCATATACTACTACATGATCCCCACCATATACTACTACATGATCCCTCACCATATACTACTACATGATCCCTCACCATATACTACTACATGATCCCTCACCATATACTACTACCTGATCCCTCACCATATACTACTACCTGATCCCCCACCATATACTACTACCTGATCCCCACCATATACTACTACCTGATCCCCACCATATACTACTACCTGATCCCCACCATATACTACTACCTGATCCCCCACCATATACTACTACATGATCCCCCACCATATACTACTACATGATCCCCCACCATATACTACTACATGATCCCCCACCATATACTACTACATGATCCCCCACCATATACTACTACATGATCCCTCACCATATACTACTACCTGATCCCCACCATATACTACTACATGATCCCTCACCATATACTACTACATGATCCCCCACCATATACTACTACATGATCCCTCACCATATACTACTACATGATCCCTCACCATATACTACTACATGATCCCTCACCATATACTACTACATGATCCCCGACCATATACTACTACCTGATCCCCCACCATATACTACTACCTGATCCCCCACCATATACTACTACCTGATCCCCCACCATATACTACTACCTGATCCCCCACCATATACTACTACCTGATCCCCCACCATATACTACTACCTGATCCCCCACCATATACTACTACCTGATCCCCCACCATATACTACTACCTGATCCCCCACCATATACTACTACCTGATCCCCCACCATATACTACTACCTGATCCCCCACCATATACTACTACCTGATCCCCCCTCACACCACCACATAGTACCTCATCCCCGCCGTGTACTAGCTCATTCCTCGCTCCATACCTGATCCCTACCTCAGCCCTCCTTATCTTTTCCGCCATACGAGATCCCTGCCACCCTAACTGATCCTTTACTCTGTACCCGATCCCTGCCACCCTACCTGATCCTTTACTCTGTACCCGATCCCTGCCACCCTACCTGATCCTTAAGAGCCGGTTCACACGGGGGCGACTTTTTGCCTCCCGTTCTGTACAATGGAACCGTGCGTCGCTCCGACTTAGAAGAAAGGTTCCTGTACTACTTTGGGGGCGACTTGCATAGACTTCTATACAGAAGTTGTCTTGCAAGTCGCCGCGGCAGTCATGTGTAGGTCGCCTCGGTGAGGCGACCTGCAAGTCGTGCCGCTTCTAATGTGAACCGGCGCTTACTCTACCCGATCCCTGCCACCCTACCTGATCCTTTACTCTGTACCCGATCCCTGCCACCCTACCTGATCCTTTACTCTGTACCCGATCCCTGCCACCCTACCTGCCTCTATACCTTCACTCCCTTCATACCTGATCCTTGCTATTGTGCCTGAGCCTTTCTCCCTGAGCCCTGCCATCTAACCTGGTCCTCCTCTCTATACTTTCTTTACCTTCATACCTGATCCTTGCCTTCATTCCCTTCATACCTGATCCTTGCCTTCATTCCCTTCATACCTGATCCTTGCCTTCATTCCCTTCATACCTGATCCTTGCCTTCATTCCCTTCATACCTGATCCTTGCCTTCATTCCCTTCATACCTGATCCTTGCCTTCATTCCCTTCATACCTGATCCTTGCCTTCATTCCCTTCATACCTGATCCTTGCCTTCATTCCCTTCATACCTGACCCTTGCCTTCATTCCCTTCATACCTGATCCTTGCCTTCATTCCCTTCATACCTGATCCTTGCCTTCATTCCCTTCATACCTGATCCTTGCCTTCATTCCCTTCATACCTGATCCTTGCCTTCATTCCCTTCATACCTGATCCTTGCCTTCATTCCCTTCATACCTGATCCTTGCCTTCATTCCCTTCATACCTGATCCTTGCCTTCATTCCCTTCATACCTGATCCTTGCCTTCATTCCCTTCATACCTGATCCTTGCCTTCATTCCCTTCATACCTGATCCTTGCCTTCATTCCCTTCATACCTGATCCTTGCCTTCATTCCCTTCATACCTGATCCTTGCCTTCATTCCCTTCATACCTGATCCTTGCCTTCATTCCCTTCATACCTGATCCTTGCCTTCATTCCCTTCATACCTGATCCTTGCCTTCATTCCCTTCATACCTGATCCTTGCCTTCATTCCCTTCATACCTGATCCTTGCCTTCATTCCCTTCATACCTGATCCTTGCCTTCATTCCCTTCATACCTGATCCTTGCCTTCATTCCCTTCATACCTGATCCTTGCCTTCATTCCCTTCATACCTGATCCTTGCCTTCATTCCCTTCATACCTGATCCTTGCCTTCATTCCCTTCATACCTGATCCTTGCCTTCTTTCCCTTCATACCTGATCCTTGCCTTCTTTCCCTTCATACCTGATCCTTGCTATTGTGCCTGATCCCTTCTCCCCTACCTCATCCCTATTTATATACTTTCATTCCTGATTCTTGCTCCCTGCCTCCCCTCCCCCCGTGCCATCATTATGTCAGCGCTCCCCTGCACTGGACCTGGGCTTTCTTTTTGTGTCAGATGAGTTGTGATGTGGCTTTGTTGGTGATCATCACTGCTCTCTAGGTGTGTTTATTGTAGTTGGGTAGGCAGCCACTTTAGGGGTTTGTTCACACAGAATACGGAGCCGTCCTTTTCAAACACAGCAAAGTGCCTGGATTAGTGTTGCTTTTGGTAAGACCTGTTCAGATACATGGGGGAGGGGAACGCACGTTGCATCTTGGGTATGTTGACCAACTGTCATCTGTCATCTAAAGTCAGTTAAAGCAAAACAGCAACATGACAGTGAACAGCGATGGAGTGTGAACCTTTTCTGGCAAACAATGCATCAGGCGTGTAACTTTTCTGAGTCTTCCCCATTGTACTTTGAAGGTGTAATTTCTGGTAATGGGTCTTCCAGGATTGCACTGGGAACCCCCCTGCTGTGTGTTTAGTTACATGCACTATTATCCTATGTGTATATCAATTCTATATCTGTACGGCGCTGATCATTGTAGGTGTTTTGTATTCAGGTAACTCATTCCTAATATGTGTAGACGTATATGGAATATAATTGTAGGTGACATATATGGTTTATGTGCATTAAATGTGACAGTTTGGTATCTGACGGAAGTACTTTTTAAGGCAGTTCTATCAGAAGTCAGAATGATCACTTAGACATTCTATGATCTGACATGCCGCACAGATGCAGTGTATGGTGCCATTGTATACGGCTGCAATCTGTTGAGGATCGGCTTCAATCACAGGTGGTAAACTACATCCACAGTCCTCGTCATCCCAGGTGTTGTATCAGAACGATCCATAGGCTGTCATTAAATCTGTTGCGATTTAAGTGACCCTAGTGGTCCCTCAACCAATCAGATTTTTATTTTTGATGCTACGTGCAGTTTGAGCAGAATTCTCGGTCCCCTATAGATGCATCTGTGTCCATCTGCTAAGAATAATCCCCTTGGTGTGCCTGGGCTGCCTTCATTGGAACAGTGCAGGATTAGGAAGATCTACGTAAATGAGCCTAAATACACGTCCTGCTAACCTCTCCGGTGACTTGTGTGTTTTTTATTTTTTGTCTTATCCCTGCCTGTCAGATGTGACCTGTGCCCCGGATCTTCAAATATGCTGACCCCACCCAATCTAATGTCAGGGAGGTGTCTGAATATGCTCTAGTGTTGATTTTGAAATCTGCTCAGCCAGGGCCGCTGGGTAGATGTATCCTGTTTAACTGTTTGGTGACAGCTGAGCTCGGCGTGTGCTTCTATTTACATTGAGTGCTCTAAGTTATTGACTTCAGTGTTTTTTTTTTTGTTTTTTTTTTACTATTTTTATTAGGAAGGAAGAGCGGGGGGGGGGGGATGTTTAGGAGTGGAATGAATCGGCTGGGGATCATTGCATCATCTAGAGTTAACTGGTTCGGTTAGCAGTAACCTAGCTTAAAGGGAGATGCACTTTAAGGATATGGAGGACACACCTCCTGCTAAGCCTGTATGTACTGCAGCTCTGGTTCTGGCAGGAAAATCTCCATTGCATCTGCAGTAGGAGGGGGGGATAGGTCAGGGACCCCCTCTGGCAGCTGAACTATGATTAACCCCTTGTTGGCTGCTTTCACCAGGCTCACCTAAGACGCAGTGCTTTTACATCCATAGACCAGTGAAGGTAGGCGTATCAGTCACATGTAGTCAAATATAAACAAGGCTACTTTTTTGCCATTGTCCACTGTACAGCTGCGATCCCTATTGCTGCCTCTTTACCTTATATATTGATTTTAGTAATATTGAGAAGCATGCTTGTTGTCTGTATGCATGATGTGTAGTTTTTTTTTTTTTCCTGTTTAAATGTGCCTTGGGACTGCATTGTCGAGCAATCCCTTGCCAGCAGCGTGGCTTAATTCTAATTAAACATTTTTTTTTTTTTTTTGGGTGGGGGAAGGGGTCCTATTGTTCATCTCCTTTACATGAAAGCTAACGACAGATAATGTTATGGACATAAGGTAGATGAATGGGGAAGGGGGGGGGGCAGTTGAGCTTGTTTTATTTGATTGGTGGCTTTATAGAATTGTTTCAAGTGTTGATTTATCATTATTATTATTATTATTATTTTTTTTTTTTTTTTGCATGTTTGTTTTACTTTTCACCTTTTTTTTCTATTTTGGAGATGTTTTGTTTATTTTAGCTTATAAACACAGCAAAGACTTGATATGTAACCATCACCTTAGTAATGCTGTGTTTGGAAATAAAACTCAGTGTATTTTCATCGTCTGTTTGCAAATATGTTTCATGTCAGGCTCTTACATTAGGAGATGACCGATGCGCTTTCCCTAGGCAACACAATGCAAAGCACCCCATTGTAAGGGGGGAAAAAAAAAAATCTCATTTGCATGAAGATTTTATCATTGCAATATTTTCCTGGGCTTGCCTGCGTCTCTCGGTGTGTTGTATAGTAAAATATTTTTGTACTTGTATGATGTGACACTTGCTGGCTTTAAGTAAAAAAGCAAAGTGCACGAGTATTGGGTAACCAATCAGATTGCATCTTTCATAAGTTTAGAGCAGAAAAAAAAAGTTGCTTGGATTTTATGGGCTACTGTACTATGTGTACTTCCTTTTTTTTTTTTTTTTCTTTGCATTGTCTTAAAAAAAAAAAAAACAAAAAAAAACAAAAACCTCCTCTTCTCTCGATAGAGCTATAGAGAGAGAGAGAGAGGGAGATCTCTGTATGCAGTGCTTTACAATATATAGGTAGACTGCAGTTACAAGAGGGCTAAGCCGGCCCTGCTCATAAGAGCTTACAATCTGATAATAGGGTGGGGCAAGTTATACAAAAGGTAATAACTGAGGAATGAGCTGATGGAAAAGTTCAGTTAGGTGGAGGCGCGATGGAGTTCCCTGAAAAAATGAGTTTTCAAGGATCGTATAAAGGTGGCCAGCGTAGGAGAAAGCTGAAAATGTATGCCGCACTTTCTGTACATTTGCATCTCTGCCCTCAAGGAGCTTACAATCAAAGGTCCCTAACTCGCATGCATTCTTGCACATACTAGGGACAATTTAGACAGGAAACTGTTAACCTACTTGTCTTTGGAGTGGGAGAAAAATCTGGAATACCCAGAGGGAGAACATGCAAACTCCATGCAGGTAGTGTCCTGAGCAGAATTTGAGCCAAGGACCCCAGTGCTACAAGGCAGAAGTGCTAACCACTTAAGATTGTGTGTATTTTATTCTTCTTTTATGAAAGTTGACATCTTTGTTATGTTTATTTTGGGTGTCTACACATTGTGAATCTAGTGTGGGTATTTCTAAAGCTTTTGAGGCATGTATGCATTTTGACAGGAAAGACAAAATAAGTGGAGAATACTGAGGCTTTATATGTTATATGATTTAATGTTGACATACGCATTGAAAAGCAGATAATGAGGACACATTTGCAACAAAAGACATCTACTGCGTGGGCATAATCTTCCATTTTGGAAATGTCTTCATACAGAGGGGTTGATTTACTAAAAAAGAGTACAAAATGTGGTGCAGCTACGCATGATATAATCAGCTTCTAACTTCAGCTTGTTAAATTAGGCTTTGACAAAATAACCTGGCAGCTGATTGGCTACCATGCACAGCTACACCAGATTTTGCACTCTTTGGTTTTAGTAAATCAATCCCAATATATTCAGTAAAGTACTGTAGGCTGGGATTTGAAATTGGGGCTCCCATTGTGGAAGCAAGTACCAGTTGCTGGTGGATTTTGTCACCCAATTTATTTTCCCATGTTTAGTAGACCTCAAAGGACAGCTCCACTTAAAGTTCCTTGTACTTTTGCTTCATTTTATCTGAGGGGTAAGTTTCTTCACTTTAGATATACTTACCCACTCTTCCTAATGCCTCATTACTTTTTTTTTTTTTTTAAAGGAGACCTAGATGCATAGATCTATGCAGAAGGATTATTCTGCTAGTTTTTATACAGACCTAACCTCCCAACCTATCTTTGGCAGTTTCAGAAAATGATCCTCGCTGTGCATGTTGAATCCCTTTTTTATGGCTCCTGTTCACGTGTAAAGCTGGCCATACACTGGTAGAATTTTGTTTGAGCGTAATCATTTTAAGAACATTTGTTTGATTTTCTGTTTGTTAGAGGGTTCAAATTTGTGTTCATTTTTGACCACAGTGATGAGAGAAAATTCAAAGAGGCAGAATGGGAAAAGTGTGGATTATTATTATTTTTCTCTCAAATTAATTTCTAGTAGTGATTTATTTATTTTTTGAAAGTACACTCATTCCAAAAGTGAATGTTGAAGGCAAACTTAGTATTTTCAAATATCATCTGTTAATTCCTTATGTCATCAAGTACTGAGAATTTTCATACAGATTTTTGTACAAACGTTTATTCCAAAATTTACCAGTGTGCAGATAACTTAATAAAAAAAAATGTAATACAAGTGTAGTTAGTCTCCAGCTCCACTATTGCAGCCATTGTTGGATCTTGTGCAGATACTGACGGTTTGGAAATTTGTTTGCTTAGGTCTAGACACACCCTCAGATCTCCATATGACTTCGTTGCTTAGGTGCTCAAATTTGCATTATTTGTGGCAGAAGGCATGTGAAGAAGTCCATCTAGGCTGAGACAAAGCTTAGACCAACCTTTTTACCCCAGAGGAACCCTTGATATTTTCTTCCACAATGATATTTTTTTTTTTTTTTTGGAAGAAGGTTTTTAATCAAGGAAAACATTTTGGCAAGAGTCCTGAATGGAAAATAGCAATAGACCAGACCATCTACATCAGTCAAACATACATTTTGTAGATGGTGAACATCTAGCAGCATCAGAGTTAAGCCTCATACACACTAGTAACTTTTTGTTTCAACCCAGTGGGCTGAATGAAAAAAACTCACTGCTCAGGTCAGAGCTGATGTGCTAACAATCTGATTTTAGTACAGCAATCTCTCCTACTGTTCTATTGTTTTCTGATAGGGGGACATCCCCCACCAGAACATTCTGGTCAGCGCTGTCAGCCATTGACTGAGCGTGATCGGGAGTCAGTTGGCAGATCTTTTTTGGTTATGCCCTTTCAGCAGAAGCTGGCCCGTCTCCAGTACACATGGGCCGAATGTTGGCCAGTTTCTATTAAACTGGCCAATGCCACCCAACATTTGGCCTCTGTGTACTAGGCTTTAGAGTACCGATACAACAGTTTGCTCCACTTGGAAGGTAAGAAAAAGTTAAGCTCTTAACCATTAAATACATAGTACGTATTTGCTTCAAGAACCCAGTTGGTTCTGAGGCCAAATAAAGGTGCTATCCAGAGAAGCACCTAAGGTTGATGTGCATATGAGATGTAGGGCAAAAGGCCAACCTAAAGTGCAATGGGACCTACTAAAGTAACTGTCCTATTCAGTGGTCAGTGCTAAAACTGCGAAAAGAGTAGAGCACGTAGACATTGAAAGAGTTAAACCTCATGGGGACAGGAAAGTAATGTATTGGTTCAACATAAGAGCAATAGACAGCACCAAAGGAAAAGGGGAAGTAATAGGGCAGGGAAGAAAGGGTAGTGGGGGGTGGGGATGGGAATCCCCCCTGGGAGGCTCATGGCTGGCATAGCTAGGCAAATGTAGTGACCTACAAGTCCAGAAAATGCGTAGGCGGTCGCATTTATGGGAACTGGTTCTACCAGGCCTGCCAGATTTGTATAAATTTCTTATGTGAGTATTGCTGTGTGCTTTTCGCTTGCTAACGTACCATGCATCAGTGTTTTCCACGCTTTTGCGATTGTCTGTCTTGTGGCCCTGAAAATGTGGCTCACAAGTACATGTTCCCTTTTCGCTATTCCTGGTATAGGCAAGTCATTGGGTTCAGGCAGCTGACTCTTTAACGTGGGATTGACTCTTGAGTTATGCAGGCACCATCAAGTCTGAGGTCAACCAGTCACGAGTTAAGGAACCCCTAGTTCTGGAGGAACCCTGGTTGAGAATGGATGACCTGCTGTACTATGAATATTGCTGGAAAGTGGGATCTGGCATGCCAGTCATTTGGTCAAAAAGTCACAACTCAAAGCAGAAAGGAGGAGGTTGTACTTCACTGTAAGTTGCCAGTCAGAGCTGGAGGACTTATGGCAGGTCTTTCTTGTCATTGCAATTGCAACACAATTACAACACGCATGTTATCCTATGTGTCCATGCACACATAGACTGTTATCAGCGTTTTGTGGCAGGGGTGTTTTTCTGTCTGGAAAAAAAAAAACAGAACTAGTGGGTTTGAAGGACTTTTTCAGGTGTAAATATGCTGACAAATGCGACTGTTCGGCGTTTAAGTGTTTTTGCATCATAAGCTTTTGTGGGAGTATAGTTTTGCTAAACGCTAATGCAAAATGTGGCAAAACTTGCGTTTTTTTAACACGGCATTCTATAGCTAAAGCTACTGCTATTTTTATAAACATCCAGTGTGCAGGAGGCCAAAGAAGTAAAACTAGGTCAAGGTGATTGGATGGGAAATTAATAGCATCTCTCTAATGAGGTCATTTCTGCTCTCTGCCTCTTTCTATTGGCATGTTCCATTTCGTTTCACAGCACTGTGCAAGTACGAAATGTTTTCTTCTTTTTTTTTTTTTTTTCCCCCCAACAAACACTTTAGCGCTGACCTCTGGGCACCCCCTCCCCAACTAATTGCCAAAATTTGTGGTCACCTGTTGTAGTGGGTCTCCTATTTATTTCACTTTGAAGGATGGTCTGTTTTCGCGTTTCTATGTCACTGCCTGGGTGATGTGGACATTTCCTATTGTATGTCTAGTGTTGATGTTTTCTCAGCCTCCACTAGACTATACACTTCAAGATTGTCACAAAAGCATGACTGGTTGGCATGGGCACAGACTGCAGCACTGGATGAAATTAAATAGAGCTTCAGAAGGTGTAATTTAACCCCGGCTTCAGCCAGCCCTTTAAGGGGGTTTGCTATGCCATGGGGCAGGGCTTATGGCATCATGACCTCTGTGATTGGCTGTCACAGCAGTCATATGATTGGAAAAGTCCTAATCGGGATCTTGCCATGAGCCGCTGGGAGTGTGCAAGGCGCGCATTCTCGACACAGCACTGTCAAGGCCCAGCCGCCGAGAGGCCTCATATTTGCATGCGCTCGGCGTGAAGAGGTTGCCGTGTCAAGCTATTAAATTTAAAAAATGTTTATTTTTATTTTTTCTATATTCAAATATTCATTCTACATATTACTGATGTTTGCAGTGAGTGCTTTTCATGTTTTATTTGCATTGTTATACTTCAATAAAAGAATGCAAAAAAAAAAAAAAAAAGTAAAGCTAAACTTTTTTTTTTTTTTTTTTTTTTTTCCCCATTTGTCTGTTGGAGCCCTTTCATGCTGACAGCGTGGCCGCCTTAGAGCCATTATTTGGCCGCTTGCGGGGGCCCCTTTTAACCCCCACTAGCAGCCGAGGACTGGCATAAATGCGCCCGAGAAGCGCTGCTGCCGAAGTGCTTTGCAGGCAGCGGTGCCCATTCATTTCAATGGGCATGTGCGGTGGAGGAGCAGTGTATACACCGCCCCAAAGATGCTGTTAGCGGGGTGTGAAAGGGGTCTTACTGTTGGAGAGTTCCCCTCACTTCATGTCAGGAATAACATTGTTGGATAATCAGGAAGCGAGGAGATATCACTCTAATTATATGTAAATATAATACACTATGTGTGATTTTGTATATCTTGGATGGAATTTGTGTACTGGTTGCGTGTGAGACTTGCCAGACTCTCATGCCAAGTCCTGGAATTACCCTTTAAATACCCTAATCATCTTTTAGGGGATAAAATAGATCTCTCTGGGCTTTTGAGAAACTGTCCCATGTAGAAAACAGGAATTCTGTTTGATTCGTTTTTAAAGGGTGTAATTTTTATTTTGTCAACCTAAATTGCACAGCATCGTCTTCACGGAGCGCACGTAAAGTTCACTCCAAAATTATACTGTCTGGAAACACCTGATCCCACCCAGTGTGATGCTCAGTCAAGGATCAGGTGATTTTTAGGAGTACACATTGGGCAGTAAATACTTGTTCATATCCATAGAGATTTCCTAACTTGTTGCAAAACATCACGTGAGCCTGTCAGTTCTTCGCTCTTCTAAGTGAAGGAATTGTTTGGTGATCTGTAGTGAAATATGGGCCAGTGGATTGAATTACAGTATGTAATGGGACCAGGCAACAAGCATGCCCAAAGGTGTGCTAGAAGTGGAACTAGACTCACCAAAATAACAATGTTTACTTTGTCTTGACACCCCCCCCCCCCTTTTTTTTTTTTTTTTTTTTTTTTTTTTTTTACAAATGCTAAAAATTGTTTTTCCCCCTTTTTCTTGGATTTTTTTTTTCCCCTTCTGCCACCTGGGATTACAATGGCAGAGCTATCTCAGGAGGCAGAGTGTAAAAAGCCGCAATTTGTGCACATGCGGGGTGGATATCTGCATATGTGCACAAATGCCACAGGGCACTACAGTGCCCATCCTCAAGAAGTTGCTGCCATTTGTGCACACACATGAAAATCTGCCACGTGTACGCAGGTGCACCACCGGCCTCTGCCAGCTCCCAAATGCCTGGAAGAGACCAGCGGCACGTTTGCATATGCACTATATTTTCATAAAGGCATTGCGGACCAGGGCTGGGGAGGACATTTGAGATCTGCTTGAATGTTCTTTTATAGGCTGCTTTTTTTTTTTTTTTTGTCATAATGTAGAGTATAAGATTTCCTATCATTTGAGCCCAGTCTTGCCACAAAGAGTTAATCCAGCTCTGAGCAATTCCCTTTTATTGTTTAGTGAGATAAAACTTGACAGAGAAAAACTTTGTCAAATCCTCCCTCTTGCTGTGAGTGACAGGTGATTTACTTTGGTGGGGGGGCTGGAGCTCTGCTTTAAAGTGGAGCTAAGCCCATCAATTTTAACTGTTTCCAAAAGCAAGGTATGCTTTGAATGATAATTGTTACATTTACTAATTGTAACCTGTCAAACCATCAAATTGCTGGCCTCCTAGCTCTCACGTACAGCACCATGGCAAACTGCAGATCAAACAGAGGGTAAGATGGCAGCTTCCTTGTCTGTAAAGGGTAGAAGGGTTTAGTTCCACTGTTGATATCCATAAAGTTTTTATATAATTTAAAAGCTGTGATGGTAATGGCCCAACTGTTCAAAATATGTATATGCAGTTTGCATAATTTTGTCTGTTTTGTTATGAAGGAGTAGCTTGTTACTTTTTTTTTTTTATGTCAGTACGTGATACCTTTCAATGTATAGTATACGCCAGTCCAAGAAACCTAAGATGCTTATGAGGACTGCAGTCCATATGCTTAGGACTTCAGTTTTTCATCTATACATAGTTCACCAGCCCAACCCTAGTTTTTATTATATAAATAGTTCACCAGCCCAGTTCATATCAGCAATTCTGGTGATTGAGAAACACTTTTGCTTACTGGTTTGTAAATCTTTAGCTGTCTCCTAAATCTCTCACCTACAGAAAGACTAAGACAGGCCATACATTTTGCAATTTTTTTTTTTTCCTTCAACCATAGGTTAGAGGAAAGAGAATTGCTTGACTTTCCCCCATCTACACTGACTGTACTGAAGTCGATTTTGAAGGATTGACTTCAGGGCAATCAGCCCGCCCATAGACGGGTCGAAATGCGCCAGGTTCTTACTAAAGCAGCCTAATTTCAATCTGT
Organism: Aquarana catesbeiana; assembly: GCF_042186555.1. Lineage (NCBI taxonomy): Eukaryota > Metazoa > Chordata > Amphibia > Anura > Ranidae > Aquarana > Aquarana catesbeiana. Next base: position 865,537,298 of record NC_133324.1, read on the forward strand.
CTATGGCCAGCTTAAAGTGGTTCCAAAGGCTGAAGGTTTTTTACTCATTGCATGATGGTAAAAAAACAAAAAAACAAACCTGTGTGCTGATTCAACACCCCCCCCCCCCCCCCCCCCGCCGCACATCTCTCCCTAGTACTCGCCTGAGCTCCCTCTCCATCCAGCGATGTGCACTCAATGGCTGAGACAGCAGCGGCATCCCATTGGCTCCCACTGCAAATCACAGCCAAAGAGCCAATGAATAGAGAGCGAGGGGTGGGGCCAAGCCACGGCTTTGTGTCTTATTGACGCATAAAGCAGTGGCTCGGACACAAGCACACAGCGGTGCCCCCAGAGAAAGCAGATTTCTCGGAGGGCACTGCCCAAGGGGGAGCAGCCAGGAGCACCAACAGGGGACCTAGAAAGATGATTGGGGTTGCTCTGTGCAAAACCATTACACAGAACAGGCAAGTATAACCTGTTTGTTTAAAAAAAAAAAAAAACCCCAAGCTTTAATATCGCTTTAAACTTGCAAAGTGTTTGCGATAAAACCTTATCATCCACTTGCCCTGGCAGTTTGAATCTCTGATAAATTGGACAGAAAGATAAACAGGCAAAGTTTAGTAAACGGACTTGCCTATTCCACATGAGGAGCTTTACTTTCAAGGCTCGTACACACTATATACGAAAATCGTATGAAAATTCTTTGAACAAAAATGTTCGCCCAATTTTTCTCAGTGTGTACAACTTTCGACAGACTATTCTGAATGATCTGAAATAATAATAATAATAAAAGCAAAACTGCGCATGATCAGAAACAATAAACGGCAAAAAAAAAAGCCTTTGTCGCACGAGAATATTCATCAGAATTTTCATAAAAATGTTCTTGCATTGGTACCGATTTGCTGTGCAAGATCGAGAAAAATTGGGCGAATGGTCGTCCGTTTTTTCTTAGTGTGTACCTATTTTAGACCTCATGCACACTGGATGGTTTTTAAATAAGTTTACTTTTCATAACATGTTATATCCATATTCTGGGTATAACATGTTATGAATGTACCGGCCCCCCTTCGTCCTCCCCCCGATCCCTGCTGTGACAGCACACTGGGGATCTGCTGCCACAATTCAAGACAGTCGTGCGGAGCTCCGCCCACCAGGTCACGTCACTTATACACAGTCCTCTGTGAATGGCACACTATAAGATCTGGCAGCCTTTGCGGCTGTTGGCTTGTAGTTTTCAATGAACTGTCGGTGCTGTAGTAGCTTGAGTCTTCCTGTCAGAATGTATCGGCTTCATCGTATGTATGAGGTACGAGGAAGCCGATACGCTGACAGGTTTGAAGGAGACCTGCATGGCATCAGATATCTGCTGATTGCTGCTGCAGTGCTTTATAGGCTCCCAAAACAAAAAAATACACCCCCCCCCCCCCTGCGAAAAGGTGTGTTTTTTTTTTTTTTTTTTTTTTTTTTTTTTTTTTTTTTTTTTTTTTTTGTCCTCTGCCTTTAAACGCACCCGCATTTTAGCCTATGTGTCCATGCACACACAGGCGTTTTAAAAGCCAAAAAAATAAAAAATTATAAAACTGTTTGTGTGTCCTGGAGCAGTGGCATTTTGGCAAGGAAAACACAGCTTAAAGTGTGTAAACGTTCGTTTAGAACTTGAGCATTCATTTCAATGGCCAGAATTAAATGATTCTGTTTTTCCTGGATAAAATCACTTGAATAATTTTACATGTTGCTTTGATTTTTGTCACAACTTGGAGCCTACATAGAGTTGCAGACTCTCTCCTCATCCCTGGGCTGTCACATGGAAGGAAGCGGGGTGAGTCTCATGTTCCACACTAAAGTGCTGAGTATTTTTGTTTTCTGTTGGCAGCTAACCAGGGTGGTATAGGGGAGTGAAGGGAAGGAGGGTACATGCTGCTGGTGGGGCCACCATTGAAGTAAACATGTTTCTTTGTCATGTATGGCATGTTTTGCTTTAATACGATGGCAATTCATTCATTCAGTTTCTGTTCTGACAAGTGATTTGAGATCTGGTGTTGCGTGAGTGGTATAATTAGCCCTCATGCACACAGGCTGTTAAAAAAACGTTATGAAAACGCCAGTATCTTTGCAGTGATTTTTTTTTTAACTTTTTTCAGCGTTTTTAGCGTTTTTCCGCGTTAGCGTTTTTGAGCGTTTTTTTTTTTTTTTCAATGGATCAAAAACGCTAAAAAACGTTGGTGAATGACGTTTTTCAGCGTTAGAGCGTTTTTACAGCTGAAAAACGTCTCTCAGAACCCACTGGTCCTGGGTTTTTTTTACAGCTTAAAAACGCCTATGCCATTTGCAGCTCAAAAACGCCTAGGTGGGCATGAAGCCATAGACTAACATAGACAGGCCTTTTTAAGCTGCAAAAAAAGCTCAAAAAAGCAGCTGTAAAAACGTCCGTGTGCATGAGGACTAACTGAGAACTAGCTCCTTTAGACCTTGCAAGACCTTTTGTCCTCCCGTGTATGTGCAGTATAAGCTGCTCCAAGTACCACCCGGGAAGAGAAGTTGGGGTTTAGTCCCCCCCCCCCCCCCCCTCTATTTTAGTAGTTTTGGTCATTTTGATTAGTGTTGGTGCGCCCCCCTGCAATGTGTGTGTTCTTTTTTTATTTTATTTTTTTTGGCACGCTTTTTTGTTAGTTTGTATGCATTTTTTTTCTGTGCACAAGATCAATGGGAACATCTTGTATCTTCTGATTTTTGCATGGGAATGTGCACACTAAAGCAGCTGTGAATTAAATACGGCTTCTCTCATACAAGAATACATTAGCACAGCAGGGAGGATCATCCACCTTGTGTGGATGGGGAAGTAACGTTCTTCAGTTCCTCCTTGGGACATCTAGTCTGTTCATGTACATCTGTGCACTTAGTTTTCAGTTTACATGTAACCACTAATAGTACATGTGCAGGTTTTGGCCTACTTTTACAGGAGTTTGTTCCGGAGTGTTTCAGTGAATCATTAGAGCTGATCTCCAGCTAATTTCTGGATGACGGTCTTTATTTATAAAGGTATCTGTGGTGTCTGTTATCTGGTGTTGAATTTCTAACAGATAAGTTTGGCTATAAAAAAAAATATTTAAATGTGTATTTTGAATGAAGGTTGTTCCTCTTGGGGAAATGCTGGGTTGATGTCTGCAATCTGTTTTTAATGTAAACTGTGATATTTAGGAAAGGGATACCTCAACATGAAGATTTCATATTCTAAAATAGCATGATGTTTTGGGGAAATATTAGTTCCTCATATGATGCTGCTTCTTGAAAAATCTTGCCTTTGCAGTGGTATTAGACCCACAATTTGCTGATAATGTTCATCCAATCTGGACATAAATAACTTGGCAAGCTGTGCTCTGTTCATTTTATATGTCCTCCCTAAAGAGAGAGACTTGTACAAACCTGATTGCTTGAAGTGAATTAAAGTAGGGCTGCAACTAACTATTATTTTTCATAATCGATTAGTTGGCTGATTATTGTATCAGTTAAAGCGGGGGTCCACCTATCTATCGTCGTTTTTTTTGAGTTCATTCACAAACTTTTCTTCTCAGCATTACATACTCACATATTGTGTGTAATATGTTCGCCTGTGTCAGATTTCGTCGGAAAGAATAACTTATATTATTCACTGCAGGCGGTTTCCATCTTCATTGTGGGCATTTGAAGCCCACAAGCATTTATTTCCTGGATGTGGTGAATGCTGTGCTCCCAGCATTCACCGCTCGTTCCCGCACATGCTCAGTGGCATCCTGGGAAGCCTGAGACTAGCTCCCAGGAGTCTGGGAGAGGCTAGAAACACGCCTACTCCCATGGGAGGAGAACCAGGAAGTGCAAAGAAGAATAGAAAAATAAAAGGTAATTACGGCGATTTAAATTTTTTTAAACGGCATGTCAGCATCTAGGCAAGGAAGAGAATACATACAGATATTGTTCAAAATTTGGGTGGAACCCCACTTTAAGGCCCCTTTCACACGGGGCGGTGGGGGCGTCGGCAGTAAAACAGCGCTATTTTTAGCGCTGCTTTACCGTAGTTTTTGCGGCGGTATTTGCCCGCTAGCGGTGCGGTTTTAACCCCCGCTGGCAGCCGAAAAAGGGTTAAAAAAAGGTTGCATAGCGCGGCTGTAGCCGCGGTATTGCTGCGCTGCCCCATTGATTTCAATGGGCAGGAGCGGTGGATACACCGCTCCAAAGATGCGGCTTGCAGGAGTTTTTTTTTCCTTGTCCTGCCAGCGCACCGCTTCAGTGTGAAAGCCTTCGGGCTTTCACACTGAACAAACAGCAGCTGTTTTGGGGCTCTAAGTGAAAGGGCTCTAAGTGTAGTGCATAATTTAGTTAATTAGTTAAGTAAAGTTTAAAAAAAGGCAATTTTATTCTTAAATCTCTATATGCAGTGGTAAATATAAATAACCAACTATATGATTAGAGAGCAAAATCTCTAATCCACTCTGAGAATAACGGGTACTGTATATACTATTAGGAGGTACTGTATATACAGTATCTCTCTCCTAATAGGGGATATACTGTATATACTATTAGAGATACTGTGTATATACAGTATCTCTCTTATAGTATATACAGTATCTCTTCTAATAGGAGATACACTGTATATACTATGAAAAGCGATACTGTATATACTATTAGAGGTTGAATCTGGTAAATATTATCAGACTCATAATATTTTTTTTTTTTTTTTTTTTATTCAAAGGAAAAAAGTTAGACTGTTTTTCAGACTTTCAAACAGAACTGTAATCTATTATATGCTGGTCATACAAAAACAATGTCTTCCTTTAAAAAAAAGGTCGATTTTCGGCTCGTTTAATGGGGTCAAATCGACGTTTTCAACCACGGTTACAGGAAAATTTAGAAATAGAAAACTGCTTGGTCAAAGGAATTTTCTGACCCTATATGTGGTTATCATTCAGAAATTACATTCATTTTAAAACAATGTTAAAAGCAAATGAAAATTTCAAACATTCTTTCATTCAGCGAATGTACAAAGATTTTTCATATGAATATTCTCATCTGAAAATTGATCCGTGTGGCCAGCATAAGGCTCGGTACACACCTATTAAGTTTGCTTTTGATCTGCTTCTACAGTGCTTTTTGCTGTGGGTTAAAGTGGTTGTAAACCCTCTGGGACCACTTTAACCTACAGGTAAGCCTAGATTAAGGCTTGCCTGTAGGTGCAAGAAATATCTCCTTAACCTGCATGGTTAAGGAGATATTTTACAAAAACCGGGCACCGCTGTCTACGGCGCAGGTGCACTGAGCATGCTGTTAGTGAAGGCCAACATGCCGTCACTGATGGCACCCGTGCACATGCGCCGTAGTGACGTCACAGCGCCGGAGCCGTGATACCCTGAAGTCACTCCGGGATAGATGGCAAGGGCGGAGGAGGCGAACGAGGGATGCTTTGGGGGCTTCGATCTGAGGTAAGTTATTCATAATGAGCTAGTAGGGATGTGAGTGTTTGTTTAGTTTTGGCAGGTACCCACTTCTGCTCGAGCGGAAGTTCTCCTCCCCGCCCCCCACCCCCACCCACCCTTGCAATCGAGGCGCAGCGCAAATCACACCCGGCTATGAAGCCACAAGCAGCTGTCCGAGCCGGGTGCCCACACCTGTGATGCCGGGAAGAGGCATGGGAGAGAACCAAGGGTCATTGGATCGCCGAATCATTGTAGAGGTTGTGAATGTGTGTTTATTAAAAGTCAGCAGATGCACTTTTTGTTGCTGACGACTTTTAATAAAGACAAAAATGACTGGACTCTGCTTTAAGGTGGGTAAAGATGACTTTTATTCTGTTAGCAGGCTGATCGGGGAACCCTAAGCAAAGTGGATCCTTCCTGCTGAGATATTATGAATACACGGATCAGCCACTGTAACTCATTGGTGCAGCTGCTGATCAAAAATGTTTCCAGCATTCTAACAATCAACTTCTGTCATATGGGGAGGACAATATATGTATCCAAATTCAGCCGATTCAGCAGGGATCCATCTGTGGCAGTCTTTACTGAAAGCGCACTGCTGAACTATTTACACCATATTGCTATTTAATTAGACCTTTTTTTCTTAGTAATTTTGTCTTTTATCCTTGTTGTAGGTACTTCTTCCTTTTTTTTTTTTTTTTTTTTTTTTTAAGTATTGGTTTGTTCAGCATGTAAGGTTTTCTCTTAAAGAAATGAGGGTAGTGATCACTGGCCTACTAAAAAATCCTATTTGACTGGCTATCTCTGTCCTTATTACTTAATGAATCTCTAAAGCCCCGTACACAAATGTTTTCAAAGCCTATTTCAGGCATTATAAAGCTTCAGGAGTTTTTATTTTAGCCAATAAACTATATTCTAGGGAGAAAACCAAAAAACAAGTCAAATATGCCTGAAAACGTTTTTCTGTGTGTTTTAGACATTACATTCTGTGGGGCCAAAAAGCCCAATTCTGTCTCCAACCGTATCTCCTGTAACTTTTGGAGCGTTGGGCATCGAGTGCTCATGTGTACAGCCACCATTTAATTACAAAGGGTTTTGCTTGAGAATTTTTTTTGCTTTTGAGCTTCAAGCTACGAAATGCTCATGTGTGAATGGGGCCTAACCAAGAAGAAGCATGTAGAAAGCAAAGTCAGAACTCATGGGTTAGCACAAAGGTGATATTACTACAATAAAAGACCAACAACCATTTAATTTCTTTCAACAATTTTATTTATTTTGGAAAATTTAAATTTAGGCCACGATGTTGAAGGGGTAACCTGATAATGAAATAACGCAACTTTAAATAATTATAAAGCCATCTTGGCTATATAAATCAACCCAAAATTTTACACTGTGTCCATCCAGACAATGCTGGACAACTGTTCTCCAATGACCGAGGCCAGGAGGGAAACTCCTGGCCGAGGTCCCCCCAACACCGTGGCACTTTCAATTAAACTTTGCAGGCCCATATTGAATATATCCAGACCTATGTCCGACAAGTGAACTAAATCCTTCCTAAATAACCCAGGAACAAAACCTTCCAGCTCCAAGTGGCGGAATGACACACCGCCCGAGGACACTAAAAAATTATGTATAGTCCTATTCAGCCGTCTCCGAATCCTATCCACATAAAATAAATTCCCAAAAGGGGACCAAAGGAGTCTAGGAATCGTTTCAGAGAAGACCAAATTGGTACTTGGAAACAAAAGTTAATGAAATAAATATCCCGCTTCATTTCACAAAGGAGCTCCCATGTTCTAACTTTACCAATGTCGTTTGCACCAACATGAAGAACTAGAACCCGCGGAGAAGGCCAAACTGTGGATAAGTGAATTAAGTGGTCTTTAAGATTACGCCATCTGAGGCCATAACGCCAGACCATAAAACCGTAAATACATTACTATCCAAACCTAAATTGTTCGTATAAATCCTGGATGCAGCCTGTTTTTCAGCCCAGAAAATGTAGGAATGGCCTACTATCCAGATTGTGCATTTAGATGAATCTGAAAATAGAAAATCAAACAATTAATAATTCAGGGCGGACATACATTTTATATCTACTACTAGCCTACCTACCAACCCTTTTTTGACCTTCGGGAGAGAATCCCAACAAATTGGCTGTGGTGGCGGCCCCAATCCTAAAAGAATGCAATGAGAATCTAAGACCTAAGAGGTTAAGGCACTTCAGGCATGAAGACAGCACAGCAGAAAACTGGTATCGGGTCAAAGGGGACAAGTCCTGGTGGATAAAAGAAGGAACCAGAGGAGAGCCTGACTGACATATAACTGGCAGTATGTGACACCGGGCAAACCAACGGGATTGGGAGATTTACCAAGAGATATCCACTGACCATTGCCTAAACCAAAAGTTTTTGACCGGCAGATAAACAAATGTAGGCAATCTGCTTACATAGACACATGAGAAAACAGTAGGAAGGATGAAGATGATTTGTTTTGGGCTGTAAGTTCTCCCACTCTAAGGGCACCAAAAAAGTAACCGAAAAGGCTGCCCTGAAAAGCAAGAGTTCAAATTCAGTAAAACAAATCTCTTCTAATATCGAGAGCAGTTTGATTAATAAATTAACTGAAATGGGACGTCTGGAATCCTGAGTAGGGCGTGAATTCTTGAGGACCTGGCTAACTGAAGTTTGGCGCCATTCCACGAGTTTGCGCAATTTTAAACCGTGACATGTTGGATATCTATTTACTCGACTTAATTTCTGTCACATTATACAAAAAAATTGGGCTAACTTTACTGTTTGTGGTTTTTTTTTTTTTTTTTTTTCTTTTCTTTTTTAAAAAAACATTTTGAAAAATTTCTGCGCAAATACCATGTGACATAAAAAGTTGCAATGACCGCCATTTTATTCCATAGGGTCTTTGCTAAAATATATGTATGTGTGTTTGGGGGTTCTTAGTAATTTTACTAGCAAGAAAATTATGATTTTTACATGTAGGAAAGAAGTGCTGGAATTTGAGTGGTATGGAAGTGGTTGAAGGAGCTTTTTAGTAGTTCACTGCAAGGTTCTCCTCTGTAGCTTACTGAGGCGTCACATTGCATTGTGGGATGCACTGCGGTCAGTCCTCACCAATGACTTTTGCCCAAAGAATGGGGCTGCAAATAATAGATGGATACAGTTATAAGCTCTCCAGATTAATTAGACTGCAGCCTCCAGCAGAGTGTTTCCTACATAAGCACAGAGTTCAGTTACTGGACTTTGGGCTTTTCTCCTCCCAGCACATTTTTTTTTTTTCTTTTTCCTCCCATTTATTAAAATTAGTAGTGCACCGAAATGAACATTTTGAAGTGAGAAAATTCAGGATGTACTTGGCTGAAAACTGAAATGGACAGGTTAACCGCTTCAGCCCCTGAAAGATTTTACCTCCTTCCTGACCAGAGCACTTTTTGCGATTTTTAGCTGACAAGTGCACGGTCGTGCGACGTTGCACCCAAACAAAATTGACATCCTACGTTTTTTTTCCCACAAATAGAGCTTTCTTTTGGTGGTATTTTATCACCTCCTTCAGTTTTTATATTTTGCAGTATAAACAAAAAAAGCAATATTTTTTACTTTTTGCTATGATATTCCACAAAAGTATATAGGAAAAAAAAGTTTTTTTTTTTTTTTTTTCCGTTTAGGCCGATATGTATTCTTCTACATATTTTTGGTAAAAAAAATCGCAATAAGCGTTTGGTTTGCGCAAAAGTGTCTACAAAATAGGGGATAGTTTTCCGACCTTTTTATTTATTTATTTTTTTATTAGTAATGGCGGCGATCTGCGATTTTTATCGCAACTGCGACATTATGGCGGACACATCAGACACTTTTGACACTATTTTGGGACCATTGTCATACAGCGATCAGTGCTATAAAAATGCACTGATTACTGTGTAAATGACACTGGCAGGGAAGGGGTTAAACACTAGGGGGCGATGAAGGGGTTAAGTGTGTCCTAGGGAGTGATTATAACTGTGGGGGCGGTGGGCTTCCACTAACTTGACAGTGATCACTGCTCCCGATGACAAGGAGCAGTGATCTCGGCCATGTCACTAGGCAGAATGGGGAAATGCCTTGTTTACATAAGCATCTCCCCATTCGGTGGCTCCGTGACATGATCGCTGGGACACCGGCGGACATCGAGCCTGCGGATCCCACAGGCACGGTCATGCTGTATGCGGCGGGTGCTCGTGCCTGCTAGCTCCGCCAATTAAAGGGGATGTACAGGTACGCCCATTTGCCCACCGCTGCCATTGTGCCGATGTATATCAGCGTGCAGCAAGGTGTGTGTGTGTGTGTGTGTGTGTGTGTGTGTATAGATAGAGATAATATATTATCTATCGTATAAGTCGAAATTTGTGCCCCCCTCGACTTATACTCGAGTCACCGCCGTCTGCCTACATGATCAGCGTGTCGTGCAGGCAGACGGCGACCAGCGTGAGCTACATAGCACTCGGCAGCCTCTCACTGTTCAAAAGCCGCGCCTCCTCGTCTGTGATAGGCTGTACACTGACTGCCTATCACGGACATTCTCTCATCCTCGTCCGTGGTATGAGGATGAGAGAATGTCCGTGATAGGCTGACTGCTGGGAAATGGAGTTTTCTGCTTATGGACGAGGAGGAGGAGGCGCGGTTTTTGAACAGTGAATGGCCACTGCACACGTAGGATGCACACACACAGGTATATATACACACATACACAGGACATAGGTACATGACACATGCACATATACACAGGATACATGACATGCACAGGACACAGGGAGGTATACAGCTGCAGATGGGCATTGTTGACCCTCTTTTTCCACTTATGCTGCTGCATTTCTCACCCTCGTCTTATATTCGGGTCAATACGTTCTTTTTCCCCATATTTTTTTTTGGTGGTAAATTAGAGCCTCGACTTGTACTCGTGTATGTGTATCTATCTATCTATCTATCTATCTATCTATCTATCTATCTATCTATCTATCTATCTATCTATCTATCTATCTATCTCAAAAAAAAAGCATCTCTTAAAGCGGAGGTCCGCTGAAAAAAATATTAAAAGCCAGCAGCTACAAATACTGTAGCTGCTGACTTTTAATATGTGGACGCTTACCTGTCCAGGGCGCCCGCGATGTCGGAAGCCGATCCGTCTGTTGGCTCTCGGCTGCTGCCGCCACCATCCTCGGTAAGGGCATAAGGAAGTGAAGCCATGTGGCTTCACTTCCTGGTTCCCTACTGCGCATGCGCGTCCTCTCAGGTCCCTGCTGTGTTCTGTGTCTCACAGAATATAGCGGGGGAGGACGGGGTAGGCGCCGGAAGTGGCATAGATCACCGCAAGCGCCGCGGTGATCTATGCCAGGAAGTGGGAGCAAATACCTGTATTAGACAGGTATCTGCTCCCTCCTCCCCCCTGAAAGGTGCCAAATGTGACACCGGAGGGGGGGGGGGGATCCAAAAAGTGGAAGTTCCATTTTTGGGTGGAACTCCACTTTAAATTCAGTCTCTCTCTTCACACTGTGTGTGTGGGTTTTTTTTTTTTTTTTTTTTTTTGTTTTCTTTGTTTTGTGGTCATTATCAGCACCTTCCCTTTTGACAATTAAAAAAAAAACCTTCAAAAACCCTATTTTTGGCTGATCACTTTCGGCGGGCGATATACAGTATTGGTGCACCCCTAATTAAAACGAATGGGGTCTATGCTAAAGCTCATATCCTGTTGAACCTGTATTGGTCTTGATGACGTCAGGACCTTGGACCACTGAAGCATGGGGAGAAGACTGAGGTCCAGTCTTGCAGCATGGAGAATCAGGCACGTAAATCTTAAAGTGGGGTTCCACCCAAAAAAACAAAACTACATGAAAAATCCTAAAAAAAAAAAATACAAAAAAAATTTGGATATATTTTTTAAATTTTTTTACTTGCCTCTAAGTGCCTGTTGCTAGGGGGTCCCTCGTAGTCTGCCTCTTCCAGTGCCTGGGCTGGTGACATCACTTCCCCCTCGGCACCGGAAGGGCTCTGCTCCCTCCCTCCTGTCAATCATCTGCGACCCATTACAGGTCCCAGGTGACTGAGCGGCCAATCGTGGCGCCGCTCGCGCATGCACAGTGGGTGCCAGGCTGTGAAGCCACAGCCCAGCGCCCACAGTTGCAATGCCGGCGCCGCTGAACGGAGGGGGAGACGAGCGGGTCTTTGATCCCCCGCATCGCTGGACCCTGGGACAGGTAAGTGTCCAATTAAAGTCAGCAGCTGCAGTATTTGTAGCTGCTGACTTTTTTAATTTTTTTTTTTTTTTTGACTGGAACTCCTCTTTAATGAGCACTTAACCCTTGCAGTGCAGGTGAAGCTCTACTGCAAGGGAGGTGCTTTCATGTTGGAGTTGGGCTTCAAAACTTCCACTTTTGCAGTGAAATTTAAGAAAATCCCACTGCGATAAAGTAAATCTGGCCATACATACATTGAAATTTGTCCAGTTCAGCCAGAACCAGCTCAATTTCAATGTATGGCCACTGTGGAGGTGAATCTGTTTGCCCTGTTGGTATATTGTGACTCAATCGGTGCTGCAGGCAAAAGACTAAATGTGACAAGTTGCAGAGATTTGGGGAGGTGATGAAGTGGTACGTTCAGATATGTGCTATTATAATAACGAGTCTGGTCAGAATGTGTGCACTGATGCAGCATATAAAGTGAAATGTCCAAGGTACTTTTTGCCGCCTTGTGCTTCTTTTTCTTTTTTTTTTTTTCTCCCCCCGCCCCCCCATGCTAAAGTCTGTTGTTGCAAAGTCCACCTTAAAAATAAACTAGTGATGAGACTTTTGTACAGTCCGTGGTTTAAAATCTAGATGTGAACACTTGAAGGTCAATTACTTATTTTTTGCATTCTTTTTTCGCGGTTTTATTTTGCTTTGTTCTGTTGTGAAGATGTCCTCACACATGCAGTGGGTTAAAAAGTTCTAAGCCTTTTATGCTTTGCTTTGGAATCTAGGAAATAACTGCTAAAAGCTTCCTATGCTGCAGATCCTTCATAAAAAAACAAAGTTCCTGGAAAGAAGGGAATACACAGCTACTTTTCCAGTCAATTTTGTCCTTGAGCTCTAAGCTCAAATGGTGAATGGTAAAGAATATTTTTTATCAAAGTAGAAAAATGTTTGTTAGTCTGAGTGTTGGGGAAGGATGGGGGTGTCTGCTTTTCAGAGAAATGTCTTTTGTAATTAGCCTTCTTACAGAACGCTTTCTATACCGTTTGTGAACATGTATTAGGGATCTGGTGCATGCCCTTTAAAGAACAGGCCTGGCTGTACTCTGACAAACCGTTCTAGTGTGTTCTCATTTTAACTGGATGTACTGTACTGTAATTGTAGAGGTTTATTACAGCTCAAGGCTGGGTGGAGGGGAGCGAAGGTGGACAGGGAAGATAAGGCTTTATTGGTGGTAACGGATAGTGCTGCTGAAATGAGAACAGCTAATACTGAAATTTTAGTGGGCTTTTTTAGTACAGGCCAAAACATTAAACAACAAACCATTTCTTCAGCTAGTCCGTGGACAGCGAGCTGCCTTTTACAGCTCCTTCACGAAGGATCGCTTATGGTGGAGGGAAGATTTCCACACAGATGACTGAAATATTTTATATTTTGTGTAGAGCTGCACGATTCTGGCCAAAATGAGAATCACTATTTTTTTTTTTTCTTAGAATAAAAAGATCACGATTCTCATGGCATAAAATCTTTTACTTTATACAAAAAAAAAAAAATTGGGCTAACTTTTTTGCAACAACCACCATTTTATTCTCTAGGGTCTCTACTAAAAAAAATGTTTGGCTCTAAGTAATTTTCTAGCAAAAAAAAAATTATTTTAGCTTGAAACCAACAAATGTCAGAAAAAGGTTTAGTGGTTAAACTTCCCTCATTTACACACCAAAGTGTATTCCGTTGATCTAAAGGACAAATCGTTACAATGTTTATACTTAAGTTACACTGCTAAAGAATGTCGTGATTCTTGGCAGACTGCCTGTTTTTGCTTTTTGGCTTCAGCAGAGCAGAGAGAATAAACTGCGTAGAAAGTATCGGGGAAATTCTTTGTCAAGATCGCAAGGGGGAAAAAATTGTGATAACGATTAATCGTGCAGCTCTAATTTTGTGTGATCTGCTTTTGAGTCTGATGTTTAGTAATAATGCATATAACCACTTCTTTGCAGTTTTGGGTTGTACTGTAGTTGTCATTTCAGTTTTACACGAGGTTTGGGTTTCAGATTTACACTAGGTTTGGGATCTTTAAAAGAGAAGTATGGGCAAAGCTATTTTGGCCCTGCTTCTCATATTGATCATAGGAGTGCACTTCGTTCTGTCCTCCTGTGACTTAACCGTCGGGATTCACCCAGATGCCTGGACTGGTAGCTGGCTCATCCTCTCAGCGAGCCACTGGGAGACTGAGCCAGCTGCCCCCATAGCCTGGCGTTTCAGTGAGCTCAAGAGGGGCAGAGCAGAGAGCCAGGGACTGTCGGTGCTCAGAGTGACTGAGAACTGAGCGATCAGCAGTGTTTTATCGCTCAGGTCTCGGTGCAGAGCTGGTGGGGGACAGATGCAGTGTGTATGTAATTGTTTTTTTGGGCTGAACATAAGATTTTCTTCAATAATTGATAACTATCCAAAAAAAACCTGAAGATTCATCATACTTGACTGGTCCAGAGCTGCCAACACCCCTCCAGGTATCCTTACTACTTCTGTTTTTTTCAGAGTAAGCATCATCAGTGCATAGGTGATCTTATTATACATACTTTCTGGGACGATGGGTTAGGATCACAGTCCATAGCCTTCCATTCTTCTAGTTTTTACAATTGGCCCATAACTGATGGGCTGCGCCTCTGAGTAAGTCGTACTTTCAGCCCATTGACCTGGAAAGGTAAGTTATTTCAGAACACTGAGGAAGGGACTGCTGGTGCCTACTATGTGCTGATCATGCCTGATAAGGCAATTATGACATAGCGATTCTCCTTTTGGCCATAATCGTGCAGCTCTACACAAAATATAAAATATTTCAGTTATCAGTGTGGAAATCTTCCCTCAATGTCCACCATAAGCGATCCTTCGTGAAGGAGCTGTAAAGGCAGCCTGATAAGGCAATTATGACAGGTTGACTTTAAACATTCCTTTTGATTGTTGAATCGTATGCTGGTACCGTCACTTGTAGTGAAGCTATATAGGCTTAGCTTTGGTGACCATACAATATAGCTTTTCCACCTGGCCTCCCTTTCTTCCAAACACTGCAAACAATCTCTACTTGAACACATGCTCAACACAGCCAAGGCCTGCATCCTCTATTGGAGTCCATTAATTCCTTCTCTGATGAATGTTCCGCTACACAAAATGGGTGAAATAAGATGGCGCACTTCATTGCATCCCCTGAAGCACAAAGAGGAACAGTTTTGGAAAACCTGGTTCTATTAGATTGACTACACTTACTCTTCCAATTAAAGGTGTGTGTGTGTGAACACTGTTCTAGGTCAGTCTCCCATCTCCACCAACACAGACCAGGTGCTGGCCCATTCAATCACTGATTACAATGAGCGTAAAAAATTCTGGTTGGCTGCACGTCCAGTAAAATCACATTTATTTCAAGAAGCCCATAAAAACATATCAAAAGATACAAATGGAGAGGAACAGCACCAGCTACTCTGTTACCTAGTGGACCTTTCCTCGTAGCAGGAGCTCTTATACTTCTGATGGTGAACATAGTCTGCTCTTCTCTTTCTGACTCTTGCAGAGGACCTTACAACCCCCCCCCCCCTTTTTTTTTTTTTTTTTTTGCCAGCTCCCCTTCTTTCCCACCTCCCCCTTGGTGTACTGAAAGGGCAGGCTTTTTCCTCCTCTTTACCTGAGGGGTGGGCAGACTCCAGGTTAAAACTCTACACACAATACCAGGGTTTAGTGTCAGAAGTACCCCTTCAAGCTCATGCTGTCTCTCAGTGGTACAGCGGCTATACTTAGTGTCAGGTATGCTAATATTCTCACACTGGCTATAAAGATTGTACCTAAACCTGTATATGGCCTTACCTCTCAGTGGTATAATCTGTGGTGTGTGGTTTTTTTTTTTTTTTTTTTTTTTACCTTTTGTTAGGTCTGTGAATAACCTGGTTCTGACGGGTATGTATGTTTCTTTGTACGCTACAAAATCCTTAAAAAAATTTAAATGATTTTTTATTGCATTTTAGTGTAAATATGAGATCCTGAGGTTTTTGTTTTTTTTTTTTTTTTTTTGTTTTTTTTGGAATTGCGGCGGACAAATCTGACCACAAATGACACTTTTTGGGACACAATGACATTACATCAGTGCTATAAAAATGTACTGCTCAATGTATAAATGACACTGACAGAGAAGGGGGTAAGTGTGTTCTAACTGTAGGGGGGGAATGGGCTGCCAGGGACATGACAGAGATCACTGTTCCTGATCACTGGGTACAGAAGATCTCTGACATGTCATTAGGCAGAACGGGGAATTGCCTTGTTTACGTAGGCAATTCCCCTTTCTGCCTCTGTACACAGTGATCGCGGGTCACCGGGGGACATGGAGTCCGCGGGCACGCTCCTGCCCGCTATTCTCCTTGCACAGACCGACGTACTGCTGCAGTAAATGTGCGTGAGCTGGGGCAAGTGGTTAAAAAACCTTCTGTGTGCAGCAGCCCCCTAATACTTGCCTGAACCCATCTCTCTCCAGTGATGTCCATAAGTGCCTCGGCCGTCTGGGATTCTCCTCCTGATTGACGGAGACACAGTAGTGAAACCATTGGCTCCCGCTGCTGGCAGTTAGCCAATCAGGAGAGGGGGGCGGGACCGAAGCGGGGCTCCATGCCTGAATGGACACACGGAGCTGTGATTTGGCTCGGGTGCCCCTATAGCAAGCTGCTTGCTGTGGGGGAACTTGGCAGGAGGGAGGGGCCAGGAGAGCCTAAGAGGGACCAGAGAAGAGGAGGATCCGAGCTGCTCTGTGCAAATCCACTGCACAGAGCAGGTAAATAAAACATGTTTGTTATTTTTAGAGGAAAAAAAAATATGACTTTACAATCACTTTTAAAGTGGATGTAAACCTTCACATATACCCAGTGAAGTGAACAGCCTCAGATGATGCAGAGATCAAACAAATCTCCCTACATAAGTTTTACTTGTATATCTGCTGTCTTCAACTTTCTAGACAGTTTAGAAAGTGCACATCGTTTTAGAATTTTCACGTCCTGTTCCACCACTGGGTGTGGATTCTTGGCGTACACTGTGACAGCTGATTAAAGGAAAGGCACTCACCCCCACTCCACATTGGTAGAGGAAGGAATGTGCAGAACTGTGCTGTGAATAGACCAACTCTCTGCTAATCTATAACGCCCTCCCCAACACAAATTTCAGGCTGATTTTATTACCTGTCCGTGAGGTTGTCATGCTGATAAGAACTGAGCAGCAGAAAGACACGGGACTTGGGGCTTTGAAGAGAGATAAGTAAACCCTACATATAGATCTGCCCAGGTCAAATTTCATGAATCTGGTTTACATCCACTTTAAAGGGGGATTCCAGACGTAAAAAAAAAAAAAAAAAAAAATTAAAAGTCAGCAGCTACAAACACTGTAGCTGCTGACTTTAAATAAGTAGTTGCCTGTCCTGGGTGCCCGCGATGTCGCCGACCCGTCCCTCGGCTCTCGGGTCCCGACACCGCCATCCTAGGTAAGGGAAACAGGCAGTGGAGCCTTGCGGCTTCACTGCCAGTTTCCTACTGCGTTAGCGCTCTGTGAATGGCCCCGTGGTGTTCTGGGAACACACACAGTTCCAAGAAGACAACGGGGCCACTCACCGAGGAACAGAAGACTCCGTGGAAAAGGCAGATTAAGAAGACTGCCTAGCAACAAGTGTTTAGGTAAGTTTAAAAAATTTTTTTCTGGGGGGGTGGATTTTTGGTGTAACTTTTTTTTTTTTTTTTTTTTTTTTCAGGGTGGCCCTCCACTTTAAATCTTATACAGATCAGGTTCAGTCTAGAATTTTTTTATTTTTTTTTTACCTAAATTGCACAACTTTTTGGTTTCATAATTTTTCTTGTTCATGTGATGGCTCCTGAGTGGATACAAGTATGTTGCCTCTGATGGAGGTCAGGTCTGCGACACTCTGAAGAGGTATTTAGATGCTATGGGTAGATTTTACTTGCGTTCATAAAGGAAGTCTTTGGAACTTAATCCTCCATATCTAGAAAGGGTTTTTTCCAGGATCTGCAACACCTAGAAACCAATATTTTTCACATTTAGTGCTGCTATTGTGATTCATGCATTGGCTTCCTATGTCTCCTAGGAGCTTATTTACATCAATGTTTATGATTTTTATCTATTTATGTAGAGTCTCGGGGCATTTTCTCTAGCTGTATTCACAATATTTCAACAGCCATAAAAATCTGAAATCCATAGATTATTTAAACAAACCTGTAAGTCTTTGCCTTTCCGGTGTTTTTTTTTTTCTCTCGATAGAACATTAAGCCAATCAAATGGGCAGTCCAGTGTTGCCATGGTTACAATAAAGTCACATTTTGGCACAAGCACAAACTCAACCTACTTGAGAGGACATCCCCGTAGGTATTACTAAAACAGACACCTGTACTTGCCCCTTTGGGGTCTGGCAGGTGGGTCCGATGGGGGGACGGTGTCGCAGCCATGCCATTCCAACCCCCTTCTTTGACCTCATCTCCCCCTCCCCCCTAAGCCCTACCTGTCCTTCCTGCCCCCGCTTTCCCTCTGATTATTTACTATACCCCCTTTTCTCTGTTCTTTTGTACTGATAAGCTCACCAGGTAGCCGTGGTGACGGCGTTAATGAATTAACGAGAACATGTTATTCACGGTGAGCAGGAAACACATGCTCGTATAGCATTAGACACATCTGTCTTAAAATATTTTAAGCATTACCTTATACATCAATACTGTTTAAGATCTGTTCAAGGTTTATACAAGGAGGCCCATTGGTAGGCTACCTTGCTTTATTATGTTTAGGAATGATGTATAGTTGGCTGGAACACACATGTATTACCCCACTTGTTTGGTGGACAACCTGATCTGGGTCTACTGTATCCTAAACATTAATGTATGAAAATGTATGACCTGTTTTATACTGGACTATGTATCCATGCCTTCTTTATAATAAAATAAAGGAATTTAAACAATAAAGTCACATTTGACTTCTTCCCTTTTTTTTTTTTTTTTTTTTTTTTTTTTTTTTTTTTAAAAGCATTTTATTAAAATCTATCTAAAGATAGTTTTCTATAAAAGATACCTTAATTTAATTCATCATGACATTGAGCTTAGTTATTTAGCATGAGGCTGTATATTCTGCAATATTTACATTTTTTTGTAAACTCATTCAATGAATCCAAGCTGAGAACTTGCACTGCATTGATGCATTCATACAATTTCAGATTAACCAGGAGATAAAACAAAGTTCAGGAAAATTCCTTTATCCCATTGTTTTGCAAATCTATGTACACTGCAAACTGTATGATTGTTTGAAGAGAAATGCATCTGTACCAGGCTCTAAGTGTGAAGTGCAAGCACTAAAAATGAAAGTGAAACCTAAGCGGCTTATAAACCTTGTGCTCTTTCTGCACATAGCTTGAAGTGCTTTATTCTTCCCTTGAGCAAAATGGCAGCAGGCCGTAAGAGACCCAGTTTGGGAATATTTTGATGAAGTTCCTCCACCTATGGGTAAAGCGTGTATACGTTTTTAATTAAAAGAATTTCAGTAGTTTTTATGTGTGATTAACCTAATATCGGTTCTGTTATTGCTGTTTTACTAACCTGACAGCTTATATTCTAAATTCTAAATCTTCATATTAAAGCAGAATTCCACTTTTTTAGTTTATTAAAAGTCAGCAGTTTAAAGTGTAGCTGCTGACTTTTAATAAACACTCGCCTGTCCCACGGTCCAGCGATGCGATCCACGCTCCTCTCCCCCTCCTCTCCGCCATCATAGCAACTGTGGGCACCCAGCCGTGACAGCTTGTGGCTTCACGGCCGGGCGCGCGCTGCACTCTGCTAGTGGCTAGGCAATCTTCTGGGACCTATGACGTGTCCCAGAAGATTTCAGAGGGGGAGGAGCCATCTGGGGGGGAGGAGGAGTCGCCTAGGCGGCCAAGAGTCAGAAGCTGGAAGTGGGACAGGAAGTCCTTCTCAAAAAAAGGTTCCCACTATAACAGCAAGAATAAGTCCTTACATTTAAAGAGCACCTGTCGTTTCAGATCCATCATGGCAGCGCCTGTTTGCGGGCATCCACTCATCTGGTGCCACCACGTCCCTCACCTTGTGTCAGTGCCGCATCATCAGCCATCCCATTAAAGTGAATGGGACTGTCAGCGAGTCAACAGCATGTCAGAGGAGGAGCCAACAGCGGCACAGATGACAGTTACTCTTTAAAAATTATGATTTAAAGCGGGGGTCCACCTATCTATCTTTTTTTTTTTTTTTTTTTTTTTTTTTTTTTTGTTCATTCACAAACTTTTCTTCTCATGATTATCTACTCGCATGTTCTGTGTAATAAGTCCACCTGTGTCCGATTTCGTTGTAAAGAACAACTTGTGGGCATTTGAAGCCCACAAGCATGTATTTCCTGGATGCGGTGAATGCTGTGCTCCCAGCATTCACCGAGATGTGATGACGCTGTTGCACAATGCATGCTGGGAAGCCTGAGACTAGCTCCCAGGGGACTGTGGGAGGTCTGGGAGAGGCTAGAAACACGCCTACTCCCATGGGAGGAAAACCAGGAAGTGCTAAGAAGATTAGAAAAAAAAAGGTAATTACGGCGATTTAAATTTTTTTTACACAGCATGTCAGCATCTAGGCAAGGAAGAGAATGCATAGAGATAATGTTCAAAATTTGGGTGGAACCCCGCTTTAAATCCAGCCTTTTTACTAGTGATTTAAATCAAATCTACCCTGATTGGTGATTATAATCTGTTCCGCACAGGCAGTTGATGTGTTGTTTTGTTCAATGTATTTAGTAAATCTGCACATTATTAATTTGCAATATCTGCATTTTTTTTTTTTAATACTTTTCCTGGTACTTCTCTTGAATCCTTTTGCTGATTACCTTTTATGGTCTGTTTTCTTAATCACGCTTTTAAATAAACATGAGTTTAGGCTAGGTTTACTTTAATTTTTGGGTCAAGTGCCAGATATGACCTTTTTAAGTAAAACTTTAACTAGTCTATTGTCTGCTTAGTTTTGTTAAGCTTATGCAATCAATGTGTAGAGACTGAAACCCAAATAAGTTTCAGTTCGTGGTCTGAAAGGATCGGTTGATTATGCACGTAAAAATTGGGGGCCCACAGATTGAATAAGGCAGAAGCAGGGATGTCCTTGCACTGCAGATGCCCAGAATCCTTTACAGCAAGGAGAACAATACAATATTGATGCCAACTTTTGCTTCCAATCTCATGAGACTGACAGATGAAGCAGTGCCTTAGATGATCTCGCACTATAGATGTACAGCAATAAGCCGCACTGCTGTTGTGTTTTTTTTTTTTTTGTTTTTGTTTTTGTTTTTTTGTTTTTTTTTTTTTTGTTTTTTTTTGAGGGATTTTATGTTGAAAGTAAATCTTTCCTGGAGACTTGTGGGAGTAAAGACCAGTCATCCTTTGCTGTCCTGTGCCAGTGACCTGTCTTTTTGCTCATTCTCTTTACAACATCATTGTTTCACTGGGCTCTTCAGACTTCTCTCTATGGGCAACCAAGAAGTGTAGACAGCAAACCATGTGGTTTTACTGCTGCTCATCCGAACCATCCCAATACAGCCAAGCGGGGCTATACCGATGCCATGATGCTTTGTTTCACGGCCACAGCATTTTTAACTTGAGAGGATGCAGAGTTTGACAGGTGATTTCCTGGCAGAGAGAAGCCTCAAAAGACAAGTAAATTTTATTTAAAATAAACATGCCTTGAGAAAAATACAAGCTATGAACTCCTTTTAAAAATGCTGGTTACCTTGCTATCATATTGATCTAGTAGCTTTAAAGCTAAAGTTTTTTTTTTTTTTGTGAAAATTAAAAAAAAATGTGTGTGTATATGTATGTATGTATATATGTGTATGTATGTATGTATGTGTGTGTGTGTGTGTGTATATATATATATATATATATATATATATATATATATATATATATATATATATATATATATATAATTTATTATTTTTTCAGGTAAAAATCCAGTCAGAAATTGGGTTATATGTAATAAAATGGAATGACACCGGGAAAATATTGAACACACTAACTGAAATGTATTTAATACTTCGTACAGAATCCCTTGTTGGTAATGAGAGCTTCAAGATGCAGGCTCCTGTATGGAGAAACTGGTCACATGCATTGCTCAGGTGTGATTTTTGGCCCATTCTTCCACAGTCTTCAAATCTTGAAAGTTCCGGGTGCATCTTCTATGAACTTGGATCTTTCGTTTTTTTTTTTTTAACATATATATTTTCTGGTGAATTTAGGTCAGGTGATTGACTGACTGGGCCCTGCTAGCAGTTTTTTTTTTTTTTTTAAACACCAAGTTTGTGAGGAGAAGAGTTGAAGCTGTTATAGCTGCAAAGGGTAGGCCAACTCCATATTGAACTCTACGGACTAAGACTGGGATGCCATTAAAGTTCATGTGTGTGTAAAGGCAGGCGTCTCAATACTTTTGGTAGTATAGTATATAATTAGGCCAATTTAGACCGGAGCCAGGTAACCTGTCAGTATGTCTTTGGAGTGTGGGAGGAAACCGGAGTACCTGAGGAAACCCATGCTGGTAGTGCCATGGTTGGGATTCGAACAACTTTAGCGTTCATTTTCTTTGAAATGTTTAAATGCGTATTTTAGTACAATTTTGTTGTAGCTCTTTATACACCCTCTTGTACAAGTCTATCCTCCATCCGGTGAGATTTTCAACTAGTTCTTGATCCAGCAAGCTATCGCTTACCAGACCGCACAGCTGCTTGTCACAATCTTTTGTGCTGACCTGTGCTTGCACAAGTATGAGAGGCTGGCTGTGTAAAGGGGTGTTATGCTTTAATGTATTGGACATGGCGTTTTTTTTCATTTTGCTTTTGCTAGGGAATGGTTTCATCTTAAAAGTCTGACTCCATTTTGATTTTTTGTCTTATCCTAATCTCAGATGTGAGCAATGCATGCTTGATTTGACTTCCTATTCTGACATATGCACTAACCCTAATACATTTTTGTTACTGTTCATAGGTGAATATTTCCTAGAGTCTTATCTCAAGGTATTTAAAAATGACGTTGGTTTAGTGAAGCGCTAATTTAGATAAAAGAAAAATACCTGACTTTCTACTCGCTAACCATTTTGTTTGTCTAAATTGGCTACAGTAAGCTGCATAGTGTGAATTTTCAAGTATACCCTTACTGAAGACCAGGTTATTAACCCATTGCCTGAAATCAATAGCATTCAGCTTTCTTCCAGAGCAAGCCAGGAACTCTTAAAGTGGATGTAAACCCACTCATCATTTAACAAGTTAATGGCATACTAATGATCTATATGTATGTATGTATGTATGTATGTGTGTATATTAGAGCTGCACAATTCTGGCCAAAATGAGAATCACAATTTTTTTGCTTAGAATAAAAAGATCACAATTCTCGGAACGTAAAATCTTTCACATTATACAAAAAAAAATGGGCTAACTTTACTGGTTGTTGGGGTTTTTTTTTTAATTTATTTTTTATTTTTATTTTTTTAAATTGCATTTGAAAGACTGCTGCGCAAATACAGTGTGACATAAAATATTGCAACAACCATTTTAATCTCTAGGGTGTCTACTAAAAAAAAATATATAAAATGTTTGGGGGTTCTAAGTAATTTTCTAACAAAAAAAATGATTTTAACTTGAAACCAACAAATGTCAGAAAAAGGTTTAGTGTTTAAGTGGTTTAAACTTTTTTCACTTGCGCACACAGTCTATTCCATTGACAAATTGTAACCATGTTTATACTTTAACGTTCACCTGATAAAGAATGTTTTGATTCTTGGCAGACTGCCTAGTTTTTCTCCATTTCTTTTGATGGCTGTGGCTTCAGAAGAGCAGGGAAAGAATCGTGAAACACTTTAGTCAAGATCGCGATAACTATTCTTGATGATTGTGATAGAGATTCTCTATCTCTCTCTCCTGCATGTATCCCTACCTTTTGAATTGTCACCCCCTTCTGCATTTGGAGCCCCGCAAAACTCCGTAATCAGGTCTATTCGCTGGTGATCAGTGGGCGGAGTCGTGAAGTCACCAGACGTGTCGTGAGGACGAACCTTGCGCCTTTAGAGAGTAAGCACAGGAGGGGGAAAGCGCGTGCGCACAGCATCAGTTTGGGGAAAACTATTTAATTGAAAGGCATGGAATAAGACATTTTTGGGTAGAATGGAACACCGTTAAAACCCTTAAAGTGCTTGTAAAGGCATTTTTTAACTAAAATAAAGTTATGCTTACTGAGTGGCCCCCTACTTCTGGCACTGTCCACTCCTCTTTCCCTGTGGGTGCCCCCCCAGCAAGCAGGCACCTGTGTAGGCATGTTCCTGACCTGGTCTGTGTGCATCCATAGACGCACACAGCCTGCATGGCCATGCCCCCCACTTTTTCTCTTTACAGAATTTGACTGACAGGAGCCAATGGCTTCCACTGCTCTGATACTCCTGTGAGACCAGAAAGAGCAGGGGGGCTGTATACGGGGACAGTGATGAATTGAAAGGGTACATACCTACTTTTTTTTTTTTTTTTTTTACCCTTTGGGTTGAACGGAAAAAGAAAATGACCGCTCTGGTGGGAACTGCTGTACTAATGATCCGATGTTAATACAGCAATCTCCCCTGCTGTTCTATTGTTTTCTAACAAGATGACGGACCCCGCCAGAAACCAACAAATGTCAGAAAAAGGTTTAATGTTTAAACTTTCCTTGCTTACACAGAAGTCTATTCCATTGACAAATTGTTACAATGTTTCTACTTAACATTCACTGCTAAAGAATGTTATGATTCTTAGCAGACTGCCCGGTTTTTCTCTTCCTTTCTTCTGATGGCTGTGGCTTCAGAAGAGCAGAGAGCATTCTTTGCATACCGAGAATCGTGAAACACTTTTTTCAAGATCGCAACAGGAGAAAATCACGATAACGATTCTTGACGATTAATTGTGCAGCTCTAGTGGACAGGTGTCGATCATACTAGAATAGGCTCCGGTGGTGAGTACTTTAAAGATTCTTAGATTAGAATTCTGTTAATCCACTGGGTGTTTTGATCATTTGGTATTTACTTCGGTGGTGTGCTGGCGTTTGTCATCTGATTCATTGCAGGACAAAGCCCATGAGCCCAAAGGTAGCAAAATCGGACACCCAGAAAAAGGTGCTCAATGTGCACCAAGAAAAGGCCTTATGGTTGGAAGAAAAGTGCATGTCAGGACTTTATAGAGAAAGTCATCAAGGGAGAGACAGGACCTGTGATCAAGGGTTTTATGGACTCAATGAAGGAGATGAAACAGATTTTACAGTCCTTTAAACCCAGGGAGCTGGAAGCTCTTGCTGAACCTATCCCCTGTACTTCCGGCACCAGTACTGGTGCTAGGCTGATAGTCCTGGTCCAGGCACGGGCAGCCCACCAGCAGGGAGTACTAGAGGAGAGCTCCAAGTTGGCCTCAGATTCTGAGGAAGGGGAGCCTAATGAGGAAAAAATCCAGCAAGAGCCAAAGATTTATTTTTCCGTCAGTGGAAACAGAGGAGGAGTTAAAGGCTATATATGACATCCTGGAGCTGGAAAAACCAGGAGTTGTCTGTCCATGACCTTTTTATATGCAGGCCTTTAACCTAAGCAGACCAGAACCTTTCTGGTGCATATGTCCCTAAAAGAGACTGTACTTCAAGAATGGAAGTATCTGGAGAAGAGGGTCTTCTTCCCTAAGAATCTGAAGAGAAGGTTTCCCTTCAAGGAGGAAGATACAAAGTTGTGGGAAAAGTGTCCTAGGCAAGATGCTTCCCTATCTAAAATTTCAAAAGGTTCAGAGATCTCCTTTTTGAGGACTAAAGCAGCCAATGGATTAGGCAGAAGGGTATCTAAAGAAAGCGTAGGAAGCCTGTTCCACTAACTTTAAACCAGCCCTAGCCACTACATGCCTGGCTCGTACGCATGATTTGTGGCTAAACTGGAGTAAGACAATCCCAGGGAAGAGATTTTTGGATGCTTTGCCAACTTTAAGTAAGGCAGTAGCCTATATAGCAGATGCGTCTATAAAGTTCTCGGCCAGGTCTACAGCATTGATTAATGAAGCCAGGAGGGCTATCTGGCTGAAGTCCTGGGGAGGTGATGGTGTCAAAAAAACAAGCTCTGATCCCTCCCCTTTTCTGGAGATTTGCTCTTTGGTAAAGAGCTTAGAATCTGTTTTTACAGAGGCGAACCGATAAGGAGTTTCCTTTTCCCAAAAATCAACTACAACAACAAAAGAGGAATGTTTGTCATTTCCAGAGGTCAGGAGAAAGGAACCATCCGGGTGACAGATGGCAGCATAACAAGAGTTTTGCAGCTACGCAAGACCAGAAAAGAGGGTGGCAGTACAGGAGGGGAAGAGGCAGAGGTGGCTTCCTTCTCAAACCCTCCCAGCCTAAAGAACCTTCCCAGTGACTCAGTCGGCCATGTGGGGGGGAGGTTGAAGTCATTCCTTCCACAGTGGCAGGCCATTTCCTTTCCAGCAACAGCTTTATCCTGGATCTGATCAAGTCGGGGTACAGGATAGAGCTAGTGGGCTGCTCCCCTCAAAAATTTCACCCAACAATTTTCCCGAAAGACGTGGAGAAATCAACAGCTATTTCTTCCCTCCTACAGAGTATGCTGGAGGAGAAGGTGATAAGCTTCATCCCCCCAACTCTAAGAAAAGGGGGGTTTTATTCTGCCGTTTTTCTGATAAAAATAAGCAATCAGGAAAATTTTTTTTGAACCTAAAGCAAGTAAAAATGTTTGAAAAGTACAAACGATTAAAAATTGAGTCAATATACACCACCAGAGATTTAACCCCTGGGTCTTCATGGTCTTATTAGACCTAAGACTCCTATCTTCATGTCCCCAATCAAAAGCAATATCTCAGGTTTGCAGTGAAGAATGGGTTCAAGACCCCTTATTTTCAGTTCAATGCTCTGACCTTCAGATTGGCATCAGCAACATGCATCTTCACGAAGATTCTGGCAGAAGCTCTGTGGACCCTGAGATCAGAGGGGATTCACATAATTCTCTACCTGGACGACCTGCTGATCTTTGCAGACTCAGCAGACTAAGTGAAACAGAACCTGAGCAGAATTATCAGACACCTTCAGTAGCTGGGGTGGCTGGTAAATCAGAAGTCAGTACCTACTCAAAGTATAGTATTCCTAGGATGCTTAATAGACTTGACTACATCCAAAAAATTTCTGACGAAAGAAAAAGTGGCAACAATAATTGCAGAGGTGAGCAGCCTCTGGGCATCCTTGACACCACCGTTTGGAATAAATGCTCATTCCACAAGAGCGATTTCCACTTCTTTGGCTGAAAGGGCAGGAGCGTCTCCCCTCCAGATTTGCAAGGCTGAAACTTGGTCCAGGTTCCAGACTTTCGTAAAGCATTAGACTGGACCTGCTTGCCAGCCAAGACCAGTCTTTCGGCAGGAAAGTGCTGCAGGCTTTGGTCCAGCCCTGATCAGGTAGTCTTATTTTGTCCTCTCTGTAAGCTGTCCTGGAAGATGACTTGGACTTAACAGTGTTCTTACCTGTTAACTACTTTTTTTTTTTTTTCCAGGAATCTTCCGGGACTGCATCAGTTCCCTCCATTTGTTGGTGGATTAGCAATGTAAAGCATAAAATAAAGATAGGCTAATGAGAGGGTTTAATGATTGCTTATTCTGAAGCCTTCGGTTATTTAACCACTTCAGCCCCAGAAGATTTGGCTGCTCAATGATCAGGCAATTTTTTGCGATACGGCACTGTGTCACTTTGACCATTGCGCAGCCGTTCGACACTGTACCCAAACAAAATTGGTGTCCTTTTTTCCCCTCACATAGAGCTTGCTTTTAGCGGTATTTGATCACCCCTGCGGTTTTTATTTTTTGCGCCATAAATAAAAGAGCTACAATTTTGAAAAACACTATCTTTTACTTTTTGCTACAATAAATATCCCAAAAAAAGTCTCTTTAGACCGATCTTATGTATTCTTCTACATATTTTTGGTAAAGAAAGTCACAATAAGCGTATATTGATTTGTTTACGCAAAAGTTATAGTGTCTACAAAATAGGGGATAGATTTATGGCATTTATTTATTTTTTTTTTCCTAGTAATGGTGGACTGCGATATTGCGGCAGACAGATCGGACACTTGACACATTTTTTGGGACCTGTGACAATTATACGGCGGTCAGTGCTATAAAAATGCACTGATTACTGTGTAAATGTTACTGACAGGGAAGGGGTTAACAGTGGGGGGCGATCAAGGGGTTAATTGTGTTCCCTAGGTGTGGTCTAACTGTGGGGGGGATGAGACTGACTAGGAGGAGAGAGACATTGGTGCTTATACTTGGTATGAACACACGATCGGTCTCCTCTCCCCTGAGAGAACCGGGGTCTGTGGAGAGAGACAGATTCCGGTTCTCTGTCATGAGCGATCGCGGGTGCCTGGCGGTCATCGCTCCGGCGCCTAGTGTCAAAAGGCGAAGCAACGTAAGGTAACCTTGTTTCGCCCAGGGGACCCAACCTGCCACAGTACAACTGCGGTGGCTGGTCGGGAAGGGGTTAATACTGAGGCGCTATTGCATGTGTTCCACTTTTATGTGGATCATGTTTCCAGGCTCCTCCCACCTAGCACATCTCTGTAAGCCATCCTGGAAGATTCTTGGAAAAAGTAGTTAACAGGTATTAACACTGTTTTTAAGAATAAGTGTTAGGTCAGAGCAGGGATCTCCAAACTAGGTCTCTCCAGCTGTTGCAGAACTACAAGTCCCATGAGCCTTTGTAAAACTCTGACACTCACCGACATGACTAGGCATGATGGGAATTGTAATTCCTGAACAACTGGAGGGCTGTAGTTTGGAGACCCCTGGCTCAGAGAGAGAGATGATTTTCTGTCTGCTGAGGAAACTCATCTGCTTTATTTTATCGTTGTTGAAAACAACTTTTTCAAACTCTATTTTTAATTTTTCCAAACTGTCATATTTTAAATGTTGCTGCCTTGTGATAGGGCCATCTGTGGGATGTGGGATCAGCAGTTTTTCTCATTACATCATGGTGGTTCAGGTTGAGAAAGACCTCATAAGACAAACTGCATTCCCTTCAGAACTGAAAGTTGTACATCTGTAAAAATAAATAAAAAAAAAAAAACATTTTCTTCTACAGTGGAAACACCCTAATAGGAAAGTTACAGTGAGTACAAACCTTTTGTTATTATTATTGTGGCATTTTACCTGGAGGTGGTTTAACCCCTTCTCATCTAAGGGTAAAACAAATCTTAATGCCTAAGCCCAATTTTGTAACTTTGACATGTGTTAGTAAAACTGTACATATCTTCACAACTACTTCTACATCCAAGTGGGTTAAACCAAGTTTTTTTCATGGCAAATTGGGCTTTTATTTGGTGGTAAATAAAATGGATATCTCCTGAATTTTTATTCTTATCAAAGGAAAACTGGACATCCTGCCCATAAGCTCCCTCACTCATACCTGCTTCTTGGATGGGTGCCTGTTGTGAATTTGTGCGCTGATGTGATGGTCAATTTTCTGGTAAAGGGGAAGCCAGGCCCACTTCCCAGCAGTTTGTATTGGCGGCTGCTGCTCTAAGGTAGGTCCTGAGATGAATCCTCCATGGGTGGAAGGAAAGAAAATCGCTTGTTCTCCAGCCACAACAGCCAGAGACAGTAATTGTGAAACCTAGAAGTGGCATAGAAGTTCGCACTGCGATCTGCGAGCCAATCTGAGGGTGTCACTAACTTTACATTGACACCCCCAGCGGTTCGCAGATCTCAGAGTGAACCACTATGCGATTCAGGTGCAATGCCGGTACTAGCACTGAATCGCAGGGTTTCCTGCATTGCACCAGTATGAACCAAGCTTTAGAGAACCAGCATTTTCAGGAGATGAGGTTTGCAATAGCAGCCTCTATTTCATGACGGTGTACTTTTAGGGAGACAAGTGCGGGGGTTTTCCATTCTTGTTAGACGGTAAATTTCCCTTCATGGGAAATTAGGTTGTTTTTTTAGTGTGTATGCACATTGACTTATTGTGACATTTTGGTATTTTAACTGGTAACTGTCATATTTTTATGATGGTATTTCGTATATGAATTTGTAATACTTTAGTGTCGGTCTGTTAGTCAAGCAATGTGATAAAGGAGCCTTGCTGAGATAAACCAGATAGGAACTCTGGGGCTGGGTACACACAGGCCGAATATCGAGAGCAGAGAGCAGACCCCCTGTCAGAACACAACGGTGCAGTGGGAGAGATTGCGGCACTTAAGCAGCCTATAGGTTTTTCTTTCCTTCCAAATCGGGAAGGAGGAAGGCAGAGGAATAGAGAAACATGCTGTGCTGTGAATAGACCAGCTCTCTGCTAATCTATGTCTATACACCCACCCCGACACAAATTTCCAGCCTCTTTTTTATCTCCTGTGATATAGATGTCTTGCGAGCTACTAATGAAGGGTGTCCAAAGAATGTTTTAAACGTAAGAGAACCAATCCACAGCCGCTAAGCTGTAAATATTAAAAATAAATGCAGCGCTATGATATCACTCGCTCAGGTGAAGGAAAAACAAAAAAAAAAAAATATATATATATATATATATATATATATATATATATATATATATATATATATATATATATATATATATATATATATATATATATATATATATATATATATATTATAATATAATTTGTTGTGAGGCAAGTGCACAGTGAAAGAAATATATAATATAACGTCCCATAAAGTGACTCTGTGATGATGATCCAAATCTTAACTGTGACTTCACACACATGCTCACCTCCAATTGTGTGACCACACAATTCCGTTTTGCTGTGAGGGCACGCAAGAGGGGAGGGGCCAAGAGCACTGAAGAGGGACCGGAGAAGAGGAGGATCTGGGCTGCTCTGTGCAAAACTTTTGCAATCCATTCCAAGTATGTTTGTAAAGTGTCTGTCTGTTATTTTTATAGAAAAAAAAAAATCACTTTAACATGTACCCATTTCTAACTCGTAGGACACAATATGTAAATATTTAAATTTGTATTCCTTATGCGCAGTAGTTATTTTTGTTTGTTTTTGTTTTTTTTTTTTTACTCTTGTTTGGATAAAATTACTTTGTACAACCTACACAAGTATCGCCAATACAGTTCCATAATCTGTTATTTCTTTATGATTGTATGAAAAATGAAAGCGTGGTGCATGTCGCAAAATTCAGCATTAAAGTACTGTATAACTAAAGGCAAAATCTTTTTCCTAGTTTTGAGTGTAGAGGAATAAAACCCCTGTAAGGTGGGTGAGTGTGTGTTTGTTTGTTTTTGTTTTTTTTTGCCTGTGTCCCTATTAGAGATTAAGGCAGCTCATACATTTTTTTTTTTTCCCCCTTCAACCACTCCATTTCCATCATCCACCTACTCGACATGAATGGAGGAACTCTCGCTGAGTCTTTGTATTTGGACAGTGGGGAGACTTCCCCACCACCGTGCACTAATCAAGCAGCAAAAATCCAACCGGGCAGTTGTACAGAAGTCAATCAGATTGACTTCTGTACAACCACTTTGCCCATTCATAGATTGAAATTCGGCAGGTCTGTTCTAAACTGGCTAAATTTCGATCCACGTATAGCCGATTTTACCCTTTGTCCTGTTACCCTTTATCACAGAGTTACAGTGAAAGAAAATACCAAATTTGTGGTTGTCATCAGAAAAGGAATAGAGGGAAAATCTTCCAATGGCCCTGTTCACACCTGAGGGCTTTATAAACACTACAACGTACCTTCGTGATGTGTCAGTTGTCCCCTTTAAATACTATATAACTGTTCACATCTATGCGCTGTGTTTTTTTTTACAGCACTCTGTGCTTTTGAACAGTCCTGCTTGCAGCATCTTTAATGACCAGTCTGAAAAATGTACCAAACTTGCAACTTCTATTAGGCCCCTTTCACACTGGGGCGGTGGGGGCGTCGGCGGTAAAACAGCGCTGTTTTTAGCGCTGTTTTATCGTCGTTTTTGCGGCTGTATTTGGCCGCTAGCGGTGCGGTTTTAACCCCCGCTGGCGGCCGAAAAAGGGTTAAACCCGCTCGTACATCGCAGCTATAGCCGCGGTATTACTGCGGTATAGCCGCGCTGTCACATTGATTTCAATGGGAAGGAGCGGTGAACACACCGCTCCAAAGATGCGGCTCGCAGGACTTTTTTTACCGTCCTGCCAGCGCACCGCTTCAGTGTGAAAGCCCTCGGGCTTTCACACTGAACAAACAGCGGAGGCTGTTTAGGGGCGGTTTGCAGGCGGTATTTTTAGCGCAATAACGCCTGCAAACCGCCCCAGTGTGAAAGGGGCCTTAAAGTCTGTGGGAGCACTCCAAAAACGCACACTGCTTTCCTTTTTGGGTCGCATGTCAATTCTCCCAGGTGACCAGGAATGGAAACACTGCAAAATGCATGTAAAACGCATTATGCTTTGTGTTACATTTTTATGCATTGTATTAAATTTGATCGTTTAAAAAAAAAAAAAACACCGCGTTTTACCACATACAGGTGTGAACAGGCCTTAATTCTGGTGACAACCACGTAGTCTCACACTTTGGAGGGATTTCTTCTCACTTCCTGTTTTTGCAATGGGACAGGAAAAGAAAATAGTTTTTGCCTTTTTTTTTTTAGTTCTACTTTTTTAGATATCAGGCCTGGTAAGGTAGTGAAATTTGTGTCTGAAATTTATTGTGTGCATTCACAAGGGTCTGTTTTTTAATAAGGGTTTCATCTTGAGTCAGGACTGGTCATAACCCGTTCTCCATGGTGGCTGCAAGAATCCTCGTTATAAACCGGACATTCTGCCCATAAGCCCTCTCACTCATACCTGCTTCTTGGATGGGTGACTGTTGTGAATTTGTGCGCTGATGTGATGGTCAACTTTCTGGTACAGGGGAAGCCAGGCCTACTTCCCAGCAGTTTGTATTGGCGGCTGCTGCTCTAAGGCAGGTCCTAAGATGAATCCTCCATGGGTGGAAGGAAAGAAAATAGCTTGATTCCCCCATCAACAGTGTTTATGGGGGGATCCCTCTTGTGGAGCTATTGTGTTCTCCCTGCGTGGGGATCCGTCTCTGCCAGGAGAACACAGTGATTATTGCTGAAAATCAGACATGCTGATCAATGGATCAACTAGGGTACAATGAGCCTGCCTGTAGATGTTTCGGATCTCAGCCGGTTCCTGCTGAACTGACTGAAATTCAAACCATCTATGGCCGGCTTAACAAGTACATCTTGTACTGCTGCAGAGATCAAGCATCCAACAGTTCTTTTATACAGTATATCTACTGGTAAGATATATTTGCTTGAGTTCAGGGTCTGCACACCTACTCCAGTCATTACGAGGGCTTACACTCTCCAAGTTGGAATTAAATCACGAATGCAGTAGGGGAGGCAGGAAGACAATCCATGTCATGGCTGCCAAGCTGCCTGTACTGTCTTCAGTCCCCTGTAAACAGCTGGGTGCCAAAGCCCAAGAAAGCCTTGTAACTAGTTGTATGAGCACTTGCATATGATTATGGCCTCTAATCAACCCTAGATATGGACAGTTTGAATCCAGGGCCATCATTCTTTGGCCTCATGCAAAGTGGACACTGCTAATCATCCAGCGTGTTTGCATCCATAGCAGGGTGCTGCTGCCTTCCAGGTGCTGCTGCCTTCCAGGTGCTGCTGCCTTCCAGGTGCTGCTGCCTTCCAGGTGCTGCTGCCTTCCAGGTGCTGCTGCCTTCCAGGTGCTGCGTTGATCCATTGTGAATGACCCCATATGGCAAATTATACATGTATTTCCTGCCCACAGCATCCGCTAAATATACATATGGTATGCGATGGTTTGGGTGCATACTGTATGCCAGGGCCGGTCCTAGCTGTGTTTTTTTTTTTTTTAATTTTTTTATTTTTTATTTTGGCGCATTGGCCTACTTAGACCGCCTGTTTCACCATGCAGCTACCAATAGACTTGAGATGACTGTCCATTGCTCAGCTTTTGCCTGTGTTTGAACAGCAATCTTGAGCATTACACAACAATGATTGGAAGAAACAAACGATTGGGCAGATTTGTGCTCCGGTCTGCAGTTCTTATTTTTGAAGATATCCATCGGCCATGGGCACTTTTGGCAAAGCCTCGTGTTTGAAATCTTTCTGTGTAGCCATCATAGGTTTGTTATGCAAATTATGGTACTTTTCTCCCACAGTTACTAGGAAAGTTACTTTAATTCAGTTATAAAAAATATTGCCTAATATAAATGTTTTTGTTGAGGATTATGGTTTTTCTATTGTCTGAGCAAACGGAAGCTTTTCAAACCTAAGGGCACAATGTTTTCTATTGTAAGGTTTTTCCTTGTTTCAGAGGTTCGTTCCAGTGTTTATTGAAATTGTAAACCTGCATATTGTGTTACTAAGGCATATCTCTATGTACCATAATTATGTAAATTGAAAATATGTGTCCGGAATTCATGGACACAGTACAGAACATGGCCTCCTGTTCTCTCATAGTCATTATTACCAGTCATTTATACAAATGCTTCATATTGTAGATGTTCTTCTATACAGCACATTGTTGTAATGCTTCCATTGCTGCTATACAGGGGGGAGTCAGGTTTGTTTGTTTGTGTGTGTGTGTGTGTGTATGTATGTATAATTTTTTTTATTTAGCTAGCCTTATTGTTGGTTAAATTACTATACACACACAATGCAACCTTTGAAACACAAGTCGTTTTAGTTTATGATCATTTGGTTATTGGACACTTTTCTTTCTCCCTTATCTGACGAGGTAAAGAGGTGTGTTTTTTTTTTTTTTTTTTTTTTTTTTTTTAAGGTATGCTCCATCCTCCATTTTCTTTTGTATAATAGAAGTTCACATACTTTGTTTTTATACTTTGTTCTCCCTAACCCTACTTTAATAGAAGCCAGGGCCAGCATTTTTTTGGCTTCAAAGTGGACACAACTAATCTATCATAGCAATGTCGATGGCTTACTAGCCATGTAAAAATCAATGTATTTGTATGTATGCACAAACACGCACACGTTGTACCGAGATTTTTCATATTCTAGGTAGTTGAGGGCAACAAAAATAAAAAAAATCGCTATCAACCTTGGAAATGGGTTCTTAAACTCCTTTTTATAAACTGTTTACTTTTTGGCCTCTTTCACACCATACTGATGTATGAGCATCAGACTTTCCTGGCAGGAAAAAAAACCATGAGGGTGGGACTGTAGATCACTTGCAAATGAAACACTTTCTGCTTGTGTGTGCATTCTCGCAAGTATTTTTGCGTATTTGCATGTTGCATATATATGAAAAACTACAAACGGGCAACTCAGACTTGTTTTACTGATCAATATGCTGTGCTCACAGGTCTGTGTGTACAGGGCCATTGAAAACAATAGTCAGCATTTAGATCAGTAAAGAAAAATGCCCTTTTGCCTGAAAACTGAGCATTTTTCAGGCGGCAGTGTGCACAAGGCCTTTTATGTTTTTATTAAGGCTGGTACACACGGGTTGCATACCGGCTAGTTCAACAGAAACCAGCTGGCATTAAGCCCATGTGTACAGCAGCCTGTCCGGCAGAAGCTGGCTTTAACGTCTTGCTTCTGTCGAAATGGTATATTGGAAAACCAGCAGCCGATCAGCATCTGATCAGCGCTAGCAGCCAGCACTTGTAGCCCCCCCCCCCCCCGTCAGTACAGCGATATGCCAGCTGAGCTATTGTGTTGTAACATTCCATAGTTATTACAGCGAGCTGCTTAGTGTGTACCAGGCCTTGGAGTTAAGATTGGCATGGAGGAGTGGGACATTACAATTTTCATCAAACTTCAGCCAGACTTTGGAGGATGTATCATTAATATATTTAATTTTTAGTGACAGGTGTTTGTATATGGGGCTACTTTAAGGATACTTATTTTATTTGATAAAATACTATCTTTCTTTGATTCGAGTGTATATATAGAGATGCCAGTTAGCCAGTGGGCTAAAAATTGCAAGCACTTAAAAGAAAAGTATGGGATTAAGTGTGTGGTCCCCCCCTCAGAATTATACTTAGGTGGATGCAGCATCTGTCCCCTGCTGGCTCTAACACTGCGAACCGAGTGATCCAATACTGCCGATCGCTTGGTCCTCAGAGCTCCCTGAGCCAAGCGCTGGTGACCCTCCCCCTCACTCACTGAAGTACTGGGCGGGAGCGACGGAGAGCGGCAGGCTCAGGCTCTCAGTGGCTCATTGAGAGCCTGAGCCAGGTGCCGGTCCAGGCATGTGGGTGGATACTGACTTCATTGTTGCGATCTACCTCGAGCCTGGACTAGCTCTGTGGTGTCAGCTGACAGCGGGCTTTTGCCCGCTGCTGAAAACTGGTCACAGGAGTGCAGAACCTACTGCACTCCTGTGATGCGCAGAAGTACCTTAGAACAAGCTTTGGCTGTACTTTTTTAATATGCTCATAAATGGCTCTTGGGGTGTGTGTGTGTGTGTGTGTGTGTGTGTGTGTGGTGTCCTTCTTTTTTTCTTTTTTCTTCTTTTCTTCTTTTCTTCTTTTCTTTTTTTTGCTTTTTGCTTTTTTCTTTTTCCTTTTCCTTTTTCTTTTCTTCATATCTGGGCATAGGGAGCTGTGGGGGTACTTGTTACAGCCTTGAATGAACTTTATTTGCATAAAACCTGATGCTGAAAATGGGTATTTTGAGGTTTTGATTTAAAGTGACCACACAATTGTTAGAGCCCTTTCACACTGCCAGTGCCCGTGCGCTTTTAACCCTGCTAACGGCAGAATAAAGGTTTAAAAGCACCCACAAAACGCCACTGCTAAGGCGTTTCGACAGCTCTGCCCATTGATTTCAGTGAGCAGGGGCGCTTTAGGAGCGGTGTATACACACCTTTAAAGCCTTAAAGAAGTTGCAGGACTTTTTTTGATGTCCTGCCAGCGCATTGCCCCAGTGTGAAAGCACTTGGGCATTCACACTGGGTTTGCAGATGAGGCTTTTTTCAGGCGCTATTTTTTTTTTTTTTTTTTTAAGCACTAAAGCACCTGAAAAACGCTTTAGTGCTAAAGGGGTCTAAATGTCTGCCCTCTCCTATACAGTGTCTAAAAGCATACATTTTAATTTTCACTGTGATTTTATTTTTTTATGCTGCTCACGCATACTGCATACTATTTTTCTAAATGAATTAGTGTAAACTCACAAATTGTATGCACCGAAGCTTGACAGTTATGGTTTATGTAGCTGATATCTCCACTCAATACAGCATTGGGTATATTTAGAATGCATAATTTAAGAATAGATGTTTAAAATCTGAGCATTTAGAAATTTCCACATCTTGGATTTGAATTAGCTTCTAGTAAGATATATTTCCTGAAGTATGACCAATGTTCGTTTTCTGCATAAAAACATTGTTATGGTTTCAAATCATAATTGGCCAGTGTGCAGAGTAACCACAATCGAAAGCATATTCAATCAGTCATTAGCAAACAAAAACTGTATTGTTCTGGGTGAGGAGTCCTGCAAACCAGTCTTACACATTTTAGTATAGTGAACCCCAGAATAGTCATAAGGCTACTTTCACACTGGGGCGGTGGTGCATTAGCGGTAAAGCGCAGCTAGTTTTAACTATCTTAATGGTGCTTTTTGGCCGCTAGCGAGGTTGTTTGTGTTTTTTTTTTTTTTTTTTTATAACCCCCCTGCTAGCGGCCAAAGAAAGGGTTAAAAGCGCCCGTGTTGCGGTGCTGCTGAAGTGCTATTCATTTCAATGGGCATGGCGTTTTGGGAGCAGCTCCCAAACTGCCCCAAAGATGCTGCTTGCAGGACCTCCCGTCCTGAAAGTGCACCGCCCCAGTGTGAAAGCACTCCGGCTTCACATCGGGAAGGCAAGAGAGGCGCGTTACAGGTGCTATTTTTAGCGCTAAAACGCCTGAAAAGCGCCTCAGTGTGAAAGGGGTCTAAGGATAAAAATGATAGTTTTAGTCTTTTCTGTTCTTTTTAGGAAACAGATAATATTTGCATAAAAAAAAAATATATTATATAGACATCCATGTAAAAAAAAAAATTAGACCAAGATAAATCACTTCAGATTTGTTTCCACATTTTTATTGTAACCTATAATCTGTGCAATTCATTTAAAATCATTCTATGCATGAAGGTTAAAAAAACTGTGTGCACCCCCCCCCCCCCCCCAATACTTACCTGAGCCCCATCTCTATCCAGCGATTTGGCTCTTGCTACCTGCTATCACTTTTCCAGGCTCTAAGCTCCCTGCATGTATTGTGTCTATGCAGACATGAGGCTTTTAGCAGCATTTTAGTGATGGGATTTTAAAGGCAGGACAGGAGCAGCACAGTTTTGGCAGAAAAAACAATTTACGCTGCTAAATGCATCTAACGAGCTAGGCCTGTTTTAGAATTCATTCATTTTAGTGGCCAGAATAATACATTTTTGTGACCAATGAAATGAATCAATGCCCAAGCTCTTGATGCCTGTAAATGCACCTAAAAGCTTGTAAAAGCCTTAGACACTTTTACAAGTGTCGGGCAGTTTTTCTACCAAAATGCTGCTGCTAGAAGGAAAGGCTTTCAGGAGATTTTGCAAAACCTCCTGTGTGCATGAGGCCTAAAGATTTCAGTTTGTCTTTAACTGAATTACACAGTGAACATTTAAAGATTGATAAAATTCTGAAGCAATTTTGTTCTGATTATTTTTTTTTTTTTTTTTTTTTACATCTCAAAACCATATTTATGTATTTTGTTCATTTGAATAAGCTGAACTGCACACTGGTTTGTACCAAATGTAATGCATGCTTTACTTTTCAAAAACGCACTTTGCATGGTACTGCGGTACCATGCAATCCGGTGCAGGTAAATGCACTCAGTTTGATCTGTATTTGGGGTGTCAGGATTACCATATATTGACACCTCCAGCAGATCACACACCCATTGTGTTTTGAACACGGCCAGGGGAACATGCACATGAACGTTGCTTTCCCACACCAGCCTTGGGCAGGTTGAACACCTAAAGAATATGAACACATTTCTGGCTTTGCAACGTCACATGTTTTTACTAACACACATGGAATTTATCAGCCAACTTGTTATACTAATTAAGTTATATATTTTTTTTTTTTTTTTTATGTGTTGCCTGCTTTGTGTCTTATAAAGACTTTAGTTATTTTTGTGTGGTTTTTTTATTTATTTATTTTTTTATTGGCTCGCCCAACTGGAAAAAAAACAACTTAAAGTGGTTGTACAGGCAGAAGGTTTTTTTTATCTTAATGCAGTCTATGAATTAAGATAAAAAGCCTTCTGTGTGCAGGAGCTCCCTGAATACTTAACTGTGCCCCATCTCGATCCAGCGATGTTGCACGAGAGACTCTGATGTCCGGGACTGCCCTCCTCATTGGCTGAGACAGCATTGCGGTGCCGCGGCTCAGTGTCTGAACGGACTTTCGGAACTGCAGCTCAGGTGCCCCAGTAGCACGATGCTTGCTGTGGGGGTACTCAACAGAAGGGGAGGAGCACCGAAGAAGGACCCGAGAAGAGCAGGATCGGGGCTGCTCTGTGCAAAACCACTGCACAGAGCAGGTAAGTATAACTTGTTTGTTATTTTTAATGAAAAAAAACTAGACTTTAGTATTACCTTAAGAGAACACCGAAAATTAAGGGAAAAAAAATGAGTTACAATATTTATTCATTAAAACCTAAATGCCTCCGATGTGACACATCGGAAGAATAGTTGTTAGATTTAAATTTATACTAAGGCTCCATTCACACCTTAGCATATAGATTTACTGGTGGTTTTTTTTTTTTTTTTTTTTTTCAGGCTTTTTTTTTTTATTTTCTTAGCTTTTTTTGCAGCTTTTTATAAATGTATTACAAGCGTTTTACAGCTTCAGGCGTTTTTGTTTAGCCAATAGAAAGCACTAGGGGGAGGAGAGGGAGAGGCAATTTGGGGTACAGAGCTGCTATTTGAGCAGAAAAAACTTGTAAATTGCTCAAGTCAGGCATTTCTATTGAAGTCTATGGGGCCAAAAATGCTTGTAATCTGCCAAAAAGAAGCTTGTGTACATTTCTGAGCTTCAGGCGACAGAACACTCGGATGTGAACAGGGGTTATTGAAATCTCATATTTGGCTTGTTGAGTGTTATGGAGCTACAAGCAGAAAATTGCTCAGGTTTAAACGGGGCCTGAAGATATTTAGTAGTTATATTATTGAAACGTTGTTTCTTTCTATTCTAAATATGTTATAATGGCAGCAAAATTTGAGACTTAGGCCAGGTTCACACTGGTACAACATACGCTCCGACTTTGGGATCACATGTCCTAACTGGTCCGATACAAGTCGATCTGACTTTGAAAAAGGATCCTGCACTAATTTGGTCCGACTTTGGTCCTATTTCAGGCCATTGAATATCATTAAAGTTGGATCCTTTTCCTAACTGTCCGACTTGTGACATCCCACATGGTGGTTACAGCAGCAATAAAAGGAATTTATGTCACACTGGGATTGTTTTTGATTGGTCAAAGGACAAGTCCAACTATGTCAAAGTCGACGCAAAATCTTATCTTGTTCACCCAGATCGGATGGAAGTAGGACAGATGTCACAGGGCAAAGTAGGATGACAGTCGTACAACAGTCTTGTCCTACCAGTGTGAACCCGGCCTCGGACCTCATTCGCACAGGCGTATCAATCTGTTTGCCTGAGCAAAGGAATGTCTTCAGTCTCCTGGGATGTAACTCGCCATTTCAAAAACTGCTCCTCTAACACATTTTGAAGTGAGGCTTTTAGGTCTAAGTTTTCATTTTTTAGATCTTATTTAGATTGTAATTATACAAATTTCTATTTCATTTTCTTCATTTTCTTATAGTTTCT
This sequence comes from Aquarana catesbeiana, assembly GCF_042186555.1. Classification (NCBI taxonomy): domain Eukaryota; kingdom Metazoa; phylum Chordata; class Amphibia; order Anura; family Ranidae; genus Aquarana; species Aquarana catesbeiana. The sequence continues at coordinate 865,577,842 of NC_133324.1, forward strand.
ACCTTTTTTTTTTTTTTTTTTATCTGCAGATTAATTGCAAGTCTCTTTTCCCACAAAAGCATGATCTTAAACTGGGTATACACAGGCCGAATGTCGAGACTTTTGCCGATTTAAAAAAATTAAAAAAAGCGTGCGTGTGTGTCAAACAGAGAGCCTGGCTTCTATTAGACGAGCATGCTGGAAAATCAGCAGCTGACCGATTCCGATCAGTGTGCTCTGCCAATGGCGGAGGGTGCTAATCGGAATGTTCTGGCCGGGGGGAGGGTCAGAACGCAACATCTTAGCGGGGGGGAGACTATTGTACTTTGCATATTGAGTACAGTAGTGACTCCGACACTCTGGGTTGAATGGAAAAAAAACCTTTAGTGTGTACCAGGTCTATGGATATCAGTGAGTGTGTGTGCTTCATACTTTCCATATATTTTAGAGTCAAATATATTTTTATTGCATTTAACAGAGTAAAAACAACAGTACATAAGTAATGATCTGATCTGTACATTTCAGCAATACAATATTGGATTCTTATCAAATACAAATCTGTATATCCCTTAGTGTGGCATGTGAGCGTACTCGCCTATCCATCTAAAGGCTTACTATCCATATATTTTAGCAGTTGCAGAGCTCCAAGGCCAATAGGTCTGCCATTCAGGGTTCATTTTGAAAATTGGGTACATGGGGGTTGACACTGTTGGCCATAATGTAGTACTGTGGTAAAAAGTGAAGCCAAAGGGGAAAACAAAGGAGACTGCTGCCTTACAAAATAATAGCAGACCTCTTATGGTGTCTTTTGGGCTGGCTATACATGGTTTGAATCTCGGCTGGTTTCACAGGAACTGGACAAGATTCAAACCATTAATGGGCAGACTAAATGTATCAAATTGAGCGATCAACTTAAGTGCAACCAGCCTGATGGATTTGCTTCAGACTATCGCAAGCAGCTGCTATAGCCACTAGCGATAATTGTGCTATTTTCCTGGCTGGGACTGCTTACCTCACCCGCCCCCCCCTGGGAGTAGACAATTGCTCGGCAGGAGGGATTCACCAATCAACACTGTCTGTGTTGATGTGGGAATCGTGCAAACCACTGGTTGCAGGAAAAATGTACGCTGCCTATGGGCTGCCTTAGGAAGAACTACTTCTATTTCTACTTCTTCTTCTTTTTTTTTTTTTTTTTTTTTTTTTTTTTTTTTTTAATATGGCTCATGGGTTTGCATTGTCAGTTTTTAATCAAGTTAAACAGTGGCAGCATGGTTTGTAGCACATCATGTGAGGAGTCGGAGAGTTTTTTTAAATTATTTGAATCTTCCATAAAATTCTTTAAGTGTAGGAAATTTTGAAATTTTGCACCAGTTTCCTCTTGCAACAAATCAAACTCTTGGCAGTTATCCAGTTTGAGCCTGATTTGGTAATACAGGACAGTTTGAATAGTCTTAGTTACCTTTTCATGCAAACATAAAAGAAAAAATGGTTATTTTCCAGGAAGTTTCTGTATTAGCGGAATCCTTGTGTATTCATGCTATGAGACAGAATTTAAAATTTGTTATGCATTTTTTTTTTTTTTTTTTTTTTTTTTTTTTTTTATATGCAGCTTTTTATGTTCAAAGCATGTGGTTGATGTGAACAATAGAGGCAGTTTACTGCAGTGATTTCTCTAGGGTGAAACGGGGAACCTCAAAGGAGAGCGTACAGAAAAAGAGTGTTTTGTCTACAGCAAGCCAAATTTAGTGGGTAGGATGTGTTAAGAAATAATCATTAGACTATTCAGTGGTGTGGAGGATCCATTTTTCAGCCTATCAGCAAGATGTGAAAGGCTTCTGTTAACCAAGCAGTGCCAACAGTACAATACATAATATAAAGGTAGTCAGTTACAATACAAAGGGTCAAGAAGGCCCTGCTCATAAGAGCTTACAATCTAATGGGGTGATGTAAGTGATACAAAAATGTTATAACTGGGTGGGAGATGAGATGAGAGGGGGTGGGGGGGGGAAATGATGTGAGCGATAAAAGTTCGGCCCAGGAATGCCTTGTGTGTTTCGTGAAACAAATCACTGTTTCCCAGATGACAGCCCATTTTTTTATCTTGTTTTTGCACCTCTATTGTTTTTACATCCAAAGATTGTATATGTATATATGTGTGTATGTATGTATGTATGTATGTGTATATATATATATGTGTGTGTGTGTGTATATATATATAATTTTAGTGTGTATGCATACATATGGGGTGATTAGCAGCCAACATTTATTACAAAATGTATAAATAATCTGAACACAAACTTGCCCATGCAAGGGTTTCCGTTCCACACAGTCGAACCAGTAAGGGAATACCAAGCCACCAGGCTCTCACTTTAGCAGTACCTCCGCTCTTTTTAATGGATCCCTCAGATGTCTGCTCTGCAATGCACACAGCCTTACATTAATGCACTCAGCAGCACGCACAATGATACCGGCTCACACCTCCCTCCCTACTGTCTCTTGGACCGGTCCCCCCCAACTCTTGGTGCAGCCCTGTTTGCAAAATGGGAGCTCTGAGCTATCCTCAGGTTTGGCTTATGACCATGCACACCTGTGTACTCACACAGTCTGTAGACATCCAGCAAAAGCCGGACATAGGATTGAAGGTTCTGTCCCACCCAAGACACTTTTTGGAATCTTTAAACTACAACTATACCCAGAGGAAACTTAAAGTATAACTAAAGTCAAAACTTTTTTCTTAGTTTTGGATCCAATGCAGAGGGAACATTAGAACACTTGTCAGTTTTTACTGCTTTCTGTGCCCCCATTAAGGTTATTCCCCCTCTCTATTTGTCCCGTTTACCATCATTGAAAGTAAAAGAAAATCCCAAATTTTGGGTTGTCCCCAGAAGAGTAATAGAGGGGAAATCTTCCAGGGGATATTGGTTCTGGTGACCTGGGAGTCCCTGAGGAATTTGCCTTAATTTGCAGGGATTTCCTCTCGCTTCCTTATTGGCTATGAGACAAGAAGTGAATGGAAAACTCCACAATGGGATACAGATGGCGAAAAAAAAAAATCTGATTTATAATTGTCCCCTGCCCTATCCAAAGTGAAAAGAAGTTTTGCCTAGAGTTCTATTCTAACTTAAAACACACCTTTCTCTGTTCAGAATACACACTCTGGAGCTTCCCATACGGAAACTTAGTGTGTGTATGTGTGTGTGTGTGTATGTATGTATGTATGTATGTATGTGTATGTATGTGTGTGTATGTGTATATATATATATATATATATATATATATAATATATATATATATATATATATATATATATATATATATATATATATATATATATATATATATATACATTTTTTTACTTGAAGCGGAACTACCGTGTATTCAAGCAAACTCCTCTACAAAGTCTGTGAGGTAAAAATGGGGGGAAAAGAAATTGCGCTCGGTGTTCAATATAAATATGAGAACTAATGATAAAAAACCGTGAAAGAAATCCTGCAGCTAAAACACAATAACCCAAATACAGGGGCATACAAACTAAACAATATAAAAAAACAGTGTAGCGCTGGATTATGAGAAAAAGCGCATATAATGATGTATGCGAATATACTAAAACCCGTGAATTAAAGAAGGCTGTATGTCACTATTCCAAAGTGATCAAACACACATGCGTAAAGATCATACGTGACTCTAAAAAGTGTTCAAATAAACCTATATGTGTTTAAGAACAGTGAATAATGTGAACATATACGTGTATATGATGTGAATAAATTACGTGAACTAGATATCAACGTAAACAACAAAGGTCAATACCGTTATGATTGGCAGTGTATAATTAAGAAAATATGTCAACCACTTGACGTTGATTATTCCAAAAAACCTTATAATGCTTAACAATATTATAATTATTAGTTAAATAAACACAAAAGAATCATATGCTAAAAACAAAAAATAAAAATAAAAAATTCCCAGAGATAGTGAAAAATAAATAAAGGAGTGGAAAAATTAGAACCACCCAAAAAGTTCATATACTGCAAAATAGGTGTAGAGTCCCAAACTTGATAAAATTTCAGCATATATTTCAATTCAGTGTTCCACTGCAACTGTAGCCCACCACCAAGAGAATAAGGCTGGAGGCTTACCAGACAGCCTGCGACCACCCTTATTCAGGGGGGTCTAAACAGGCTCAGTAGAGATGTATGGGTCCAGTAGATATCTCCTAGAAGGGCTCCATAGGCTTTACACAGGAAGATATTGCTTGTGGTCACCGGATGCTTTCCAGAGGTGTTCCTCGCATGGCAAATCGAGGGGTTCCAGGCAAAGTACAGCAGTAATTATCAGCAGGTGCCCCAAAAAGAAAGAGGACTCCGATAGTGCAGGGCGCCCTGCACCCACCACCCCGCCCGGGGGTGCTGCATGTCCCGTAAGATTGGTCTGCACTATCGGAGTCCTCTTTTTCTTTTTGGGGCACCTGCTGATAATTACTGCTGTACTTTGCCTGGAACCCCTCGATTTGCCATGCGAGGAACACCTCTGGAAAGTATCCGGTGACCACAAGCAATATCTTCCTGTGTAAAGCCTATGGAGCCCTTCTAGGAGATATCTACTGGACCCATACATCTCTACTGAGCCTGTTTAGACCCCCCTGAGTAAGGGTGGTCGCAGGCTGTCTGGTAAGCCTCCAGCCTTATTCTCTTGGTGGTGGGCTACAGTTGCAGTGGAACACTGAATTGAAATATATGCTAAAATTTTATCAAGTTTGGGACTCTACACCTATTTTGCAGTATATGAACTTTTTGGGTGGCTCTAATTTTTCCACTCCTTTATTTATTTTTCACTATCTCTGGGAATTTTTTATTTTTATTTTTTGTTTTTAGCATATGATTCTTTTGTGTTTATTTAACTAATAATTATAATATTGTTAAGCATTATAAGGTTTTTTGGAATAATCAACGTCAAGTGGTTGACATATTTTCTTAATTATACACTCCCAATCATAACGGTATTGACCTTTGTTGTTTACGTTGATATCTAGTTCACGTAATTTATTCACATCATATACACGTATATGTTCACATTATTCACTGTTCTTAAACACATATAGGTTTATTTGAACACTTTTTAGAGTCACGTATGATCTTTACGCATGTGTGTTTGATCACTTTGGAATAGTGACATACAGCCTTCTTTAATTCACGGGTTTTAGTATATTCGCATACATCATTATATGCGCTTTTTCTCATAATCCAGCGCTACACTGTTTTTTTATATTGTAAAGTCTGTGAGGTCCCTTGTTGGCATCTTCTGGTACTTTGTCCACCTTGACTTGCTGATGCTGGATAACAGAACTCCTGCACATTTGCAGAAGATCATTCCTCTCGCCACCAAGACACCACGCTAAGCATGTAAACCAAGCTGCGCCATGTACTGAAGGCAGGCAAGTAAGTTTGTTTTTTTTTATTTGCAGAAGAAACCTAGCATGTTCTTCTGCAATAACTAGAGCCTGTTCACTTTAGTTCCATGTGGTTTTCATTTTTTTTTAAAATGGGTTTTATGAAATGTATTCTCTTTGAAAGTAATCTATAGTGGATTAAGCATTTGTATATGCTCAATTGAATTTTTTTTTGTGCTTTTTATATAGTACTGTACATAGTTGGCCTGGTTGAAAAAAAGGCACAAGTCCATCTAGTTCAGCCAATAAAAGGAATATGCTTGAGACTCAAACTTCAACCCATTATCTGGAGCTGATTTCTCTATTTAGGGTATTTGGGTAATGTTATTGGGTAAAAGCGTAACTGAACAGCTAAAATACTTGGCTGTTCTGAAGAAAATTCTAATTCAGGTTCATTTCAGTGCTTGCCACCTTTCTAAAGAGCCTCGGCTTTTGCCATGTAATTGAAAGGATGAGCATTTAGACTGGCTTTTCCTTGTCTTCAGGAGAAATTGGGTGACTGCGTGATTTGGCAATTACATATGGTTCTAAAAATATTTAAATTACTTTTTTTTGGTTGATTTGTTTTGCTTTAATTTTTTAATGTAGCTAGAGAATAAGGCTAGGTTAAACCCAAAGGGTCCCTAGGTTAGCACTTTATCAGCAGAAAAATGTAAAACGCTATTTGGCAATCATAAGCTTGTTCAAGGAGGAAATTCTTTCCCACTTCCATTCCCAGCATGCTATTAATTTCACGTTAGTTAATTATTGCATACCTTGAAGAGTGCTTTAATTGACTCTGTATGATTTGAATTCACCAATTTGTAAAAATATTTAAGTGAAATTAACTGATGTTGAATTTGTATGTCACAACAGTGACTTTAATTTGTCAGTTTTGAGAAGCATTAAAGTTACATTTACCTTTTTTTAAAATTCATTTTGCCGAAAGTCTACATTAATTATAAAGATATTAAAGGTGATATCTAAGAAAATTGGGACGCCTCTGTATTATTGGATCCCCTCTCCTCCGTGAAGAGGGCCCCACTACCTCCTGGCAAATATCAGAAGTCCCTATCCTGCTGTTTGAAGCACTTGGCAGAATGAACAATCGCTACAAAAACGGAATAATTTCCAGCAGGTAAAATCTAGTTGCAGATCCTGCATAAAATGTTACGACAGACGCTCAATGGGGACAATGGATTTTCTATTTCATATGTAACAGTATCTAGCGCGCTCTATCTGCTCTTATAAATTAATCCAGCAGCTACAGTTCATAAAGTGCATACAGCAACTCGGTTACAAGAAATCATATAAAATATTCTGTGTGTGTTAAAAATATGTGTGTGTGTGTGTGTGTGTATATATGTGTGTATAGTTTTCTCGAAGGGTCCATAAATGCCCTTTATGTGCCTGTTTGGGATCTTCTCTAGTAGTGTTAAGCACAAATTAGCTGTGTAGTTTAAAATGAAATTGTATATACACAGGTGTCAGGTTTACAGCTAAACACAGTGCTTTTTTTTTTATTCCACATACTGGATTAGCACAATATGGCCCACCTAATGCATGACAAGGGGATTGCCATTCTATCCTATAAAAACTTTTTACAAAAGTGTGTCGGGGCAAAATACTACGTGTGTGTGTGTGTGTGTGTTTGTTTGTTGTTTGTTTTTTGCGCATCAATACTTTTTTGCCCCATAGACATTAATATCTGTGCATGAAAAACTTTTAAACATGCGCAAAAACAACAAAAAAAAAAACGTGCATATGCAGACACAAAGGTGTTTAAATGTTTTTGAATGATGGGACATTAATCGTATGCACGTTGTGGTTTTCCATGTCTAGGACTGTTAGCTGACAAATGAATCTGTTCATCCAAGGGCAGATTAGATATGTGTACACATTTAAATGCAGGAGACATTGATCAAATTTTCCCGTGTTTTAATAAACATAAGTAGGAGGCCTGTGTGAATGAGGGCTAAAGTAGATTGAAGTTCAGCGGGGACTGAATTTTGATCCATGTATGGCCACTGTGGTTGAACAGTAGTCGATCTACCAATCCATCTCTGTTCAACCGCCCTGTCAGATTTTAGCTGCTTGGTCAGCACTGTAGGCTATAGACAAAGACTTAGCGGGGAGGATTCCCCTCATCCACCTCAAGTGTGTAGATGGAGGAATTGGGTCGGTATGTATTTTTTTTGTTAAACCCACTGCCCAAATAAGAAAAAGGGACTAGTCTATGTCCAGCTTAAAGTGGAGTTCCGCCCCCTTCAAAAATTAAGTCAGCAGCTACACATACTGTAGATGCTGACTTTCAATATTAGGACACTTACCTGTCCTGGAATCCAGCGATGTTGGCACCCCAGCCAATGATTCTATTGGGTGCTGCCATTGCTGTGACACTACTGTGCATGCGTGATGCTCGCTGCGCTCTTACTGGCCCAGCAACAGGGGAGGGAGGAGGAGGGGGCCGAACTTCTGACCTACCTCGTCATGGCAAGGTCAAAAACGGGTACCCGCTCTCCCCCATCTGCCCCCCCCCCCCTCCCGAAAAGTGTAAAATGTGGCACCGGGGGGTGGGGGGATGGAACAATCGGCTAAGCGGAAGTTTCACTTTTGGGTGGAACTCGGCTTCAAGCCATCTTGCCAAATTTTATGTCAAGTAAATTTACAAACTCCGTTCACCTTCAGTTTTTCTAGTTTGGACGCAATATTCATTTTCAGACCATATATTACATTATCTATATTGATTTTACACTGCTTATCTTTTTGGAGGTCGTGAGGGTTACAGGTTGAGCATGCCAACACTGGCTTTAAGGTTCCAGAAGCTCTTTAATGCCAATAGCAGGGTGGATTTGTTTTTAAATCAAGTCGATTTAAATCACTAATAAAAAGGGGTGATTTAAATCATAATTTTTTAAAGAGCAACTGTCCTCTGTCCTGCAGCAGCTCCTCTGACCCGCTGTTGACTCCCCGACAGTCCCATTCACTTTAAGGCCTCATACACACGGACATTTTTACTGCTGCTTTTTTGAGCGTTTTTTGCAGCTTAAAAACTCCTGTCTGTTAGTCTATGGCTTCATGCTCACCTAGGCGTTTTTGAGCTGCAAATGGCATGGGCGTTTTTAAGCTGTAAAAAACCCCAGGACCAGTGCGTTCCGCGGCGCTAGAGCTGTAAAAACGCCGATGCTGTGTTTTTGTGCGTTTTTGAGCTCCGGCGTTTTTTTGCTCCAAAGTTGATTGAACACTGTAATCTCTCTAATGGGACAGTTGGTGATGTGGTAGTGACACAACAAGGTGAGGGACGTGGCAGCAGCAGGTGAGTGGATGCCCGCTAACAGGCGCTGCCATGATGGATCTGAAATGAGGGGTGCTCTTTAAATGTAAGGACTCATTCTTGCTGGTAGTTAAAATTAATATTTGCAAACAAAAAGGTTTCCCATTTAGAATAATAAGCTGTCAGGTTTGTAAAACAGCGATATCAGAACCGATTCAATCATACAGTTTGTAGTGTATAGTTTTGCAAAACAATGGGATAAAGGAATATTCTTGAACTTTTGTTTTATCTCATGGTTACTGTGAAATTGTGTGAATGCATCAATGCAGTGCATGTTATCTCAGCTTGCAGAGCTTGGATTCATTGAACGAGTTTACCAAAAATGTATATATTGCAGAATATACAGCTTCATTGTACATAACTAAGCTCCATTTCATGCTGAATAAACTAAATTATTAATGTATCTTAAATAGAAAACTATCTTTTAGGTAGGTTTTTTTTTTTTTTTTTTTTCTTCTCCCAAAAGCTTTTTTTTTTTTTTTTTTTTTTTTTTAATCATTTTTACCCTGGCCACTAGTAAGTTCTAATAATACTACTCATTTTATAGTTGTTTTTTTTAACTGTATTTTTATTTTTATAATGTTTAAAAAGGGAATTCTAATGAATCCCACAGGTTTGGACAAATACATCTTTATTTTTTATTATTAAATATCCAGGGATGGAGTGTTACAGACAGAAATATTAAGTTTTCATAGGTAGTTGATTTACTAAAGGCAAACACGCTGTTCACTTTGAAGGTGGAGTTGCCCTGTGCATGGTGATTTTCCCTAAAGCTTAGTGAATGTGGTGAATCTTCACTTTGCAAAGAGAGAATACCAAATTGCGTGAAAGAAAAAAAACTGTTTTTTTTGCTCGCACATGAATGGATAATGGAAGTTGGCAGAGCTTTACCTTGTTCACCAAACTCTTGGTATATTTCCCTTTCAAAGTGAACAGTCTTTTTTGCCTTTAGTAAACCAACTCCATAGTATTGGAGCTGAGTTTGCTAAGGCCTGTGTATATTTCTTATAATTTCTGGTGGAATCTAAAATGATTCCTGAACAAACACAGCACAGATTCCAAGGAAGCCTTCCAAAGGGCATAAGTTAACCACTTGCTGACCGGCTCCTGTACATATACGTCGGCAGTTTAAAGATGGATATCTCGGTAACGGCACCAGCTGCTGCCACAACCGAGGTATCCATCTTTAGAGCTGGTGCTCCTGTTTACAATAATGGTCTCTGCGGCGGATTTGCCGCGAGGTCACCATTATCGACGGCGGGAGAGGGGCTCTCCTGCTCCCTCCGCCGCTTACCGGAGGCAACCGTCCGTGGCTGGGTATGGAGACGAGTGAGGGGAAGAGCCCCCACCCGTCTCCATACTATAGCAGGGTGGAAGCGACGTCAAAAAGTCACTTCCACCCATATGTCTTAAAGGGCCATTTTTCTGTTATTTTTTTTCAAATGACAAATTTTTATTTATTTATTTTTTTTTTTTTATTGCATTTAAATCCAAATATGAGATCTGAGGTCTTTTTGACCCCAGATCTCATATTTAAGAGGACCTGTCATGCTTTTTTTCAAATAACATCAATAACCTCAATAAAAGTGACCCAATTTTTTAAACTGAAAAAATAAAAGCAAGTAAAATAAAAAAAAAAAAAAATTTTTTAAAGCGCCCCGTCCCGACAAGCTCGCGCACAGAAGCGAACGCATACGTGAGTAGCGCCTGCATATAAAAACGGTGGTCAAACCACACATGTGAGCTATTGCCGCAATCGTTAGCGCGAGAGCAATAATTCTAGCCCTAGACCTCCTCTGTAACTCAAAACATGCAACCTGTAGAATTTTTTTTTTTTAACCGTCGCCTATGGAGATTTTTAAGGGTAAAAGTTTGACGCCATTCTGTGAGCGCAATTTTGAAGCGTGACATGTTGAGTATCAATTTACTCGGCATAACATTATCTTTCACAATATAAAAAAAAATTGGGCTGACTTTACGGTTTTATTTTTTAATTAAAAAAAGTGACTTTTTTCCCAAAAAAGTGCGCTTGTAAGACGACTGCGCAAATACGGTGTGACAAAAAGTATTGCAATGAACGCCATTTTATTCTCTACTGTGTTAGGAAAAAAACTAGATGTGATGCAATGTCACTGCTTCTTGGTTACCACAGTGGAAGCCTTGGATTACGAGCATAATCCATTCCAGGAGAATGCTTGTAATCCAAAGCACTCGCATATCAAAGCGAGTTTCCCCATAGACGTCAATGGAAACAAAGATAATTCGTTCCACATTGACTTCTATTGCATGCAATACCGCATGTGACCAGAGGTGGTGGGGCATCGGAAATATTTGGAGATCGCTCGGATGCACTTGGAAGGGCTCGGGAACGGAGTATTTCTGAGTGTTTCCGAACAGAGTGTAACCAGTGACCACTGGACCTCTGGCCAAATGCGATACTGCAGAGGCTTGAATCCTGCTCATTTTGTGAGACAACACTCGCAAACAGTCAGGATTTTTAAAAAATGGCTTGTATCTGGAAACGCTCGTTAACCGCAATTCGTAGTTCCACTGTATAACATAGTTGTGGGGGGGTGGACTTCCGTTCCCTTCCTTCTGCTTGTAAAAGCAGTCCAGTGGCTTTTGGTGGTTTTGACAAAGCACGAAAATTGCGTGAAACGTGTCAACCTCGTTCCTTCTCATCCCCAGCTATACCCATCCTGTACTTCTTTTTTTTTTTTTTTTTTTTTTTTTTTTTTATGGCTTTCAATAAAGATTTGGATATGATTAGTTGTGTGGGAGTCCAGCTTTCCTGATTTTGTATTTAACATGTGACTGGTGCAGTGGCGGGGTGTGCACCCTACTCATCCTTGGGATTACCTACACCGTCTCACATGTGAGCAATGGGACTTTTTTCGCCGTCTAGCAGCTAGTTGACCACTAAGATTGCTTTTACAAGAGAGCTGACCATCCGCTCTTACTGGGATGATGCCGGCATCATCCCGGTATAACCACTTGAAATTTTAACTCCTTTACTCATCCATGTCTCTATGCTTATGCTCTATGCGTGGAGAAATCACTTCTGTCGTGGCCATCTTGAGTAGGGGCAGATGATTCACGTAGCATTTACTTTGTGGAATCCATCTGCCTTAGTGCAGGCAGAAGGGCTTAGCTGAGAAAACCCCTCCACCCCTCCTGAAGACTTCTGAGATGTATGACATCATATGACTAGGCCTGCAAAATAACTCAAGTGTAAAATGGGAAAGTATATCATATTTATTAAGTTAGCAGCATAAGGGCCCTTTCACATGGACGTGTCCATGTACGGACTCCGCTTTGCTCATCGGGGGATCGCTCCGTCAATCCCCGCTGAGCAGGCGGATGACAGGTCCGTCTAGGCACACTGTGCAGGGACCGACCTGTCAGAGCGCCGCTCTCCTCTATGGGGGATCGGATGAAGACTGATTGTAGAGTCCGTTTTCATCCGATCCGCAGAGGGATGGAGAAGTAGGGGTTTCCTCCGTCATCAGAAACTGAGCATAGCGGAGACTGATGTCAGCAGATGTTCATTCGCTCACATCCGCTATCCCATAGGGATACATGTATGTCCGGTTTTCATCTGAAAATGGATGGATGAAAAACGGACATACGGTCCGAGAGAGAGAGATTGAATGATTTCATGACGGAAAGCTGTGTCCTTTTTGGTCGTAATTTTTCTTATCCATACTCTTACAGGCATTTTGTACATGGCAGGATTTAACGTAAGCTGATGTAATCATTTATTATTTTACAGCTTATGAACATTTTGTGTGTATATGTGTGTTTGTTTTTTTTTTTTTTTTTTTTATCTGGATGTACCCCAGTTTTTTGGTTTACATTTTAGCCCGTTTGTTGTCGCAGTACTTTCTGAAATTGTGTAGTTTGAAGGATAATTCTCTGCAACTATAACATGAAGATTTCCCCAAATCTCCTATTCTCTCTTGGATTAAATTTCATAAATTGACACAAGGTAATTTTTACCTAGTATATGTATGTAGGTATTAAGAAATTTCTTGATTCCATGGAAACGGTATTTGTGTCATATACATTATTCATCAGTTCCTATGGAAACACGAGTGATAAGTGGTCAGTTGCTTACAGGTTTAATGGAGCAGTACATATAATCAAATGTATATCTCTCAAGGATCTAGCGTTCCATTTCCTGTTCATTGTAATTTTAGTTGCACATGTAAATCTTCTGTATTGTTAGTGTTTGAGCCTGTTTTGTATAGCTGTCTAAGTATACTATTTATTAGAATTGTTCGGTATCCGTAAATTCCATTGAAATAAGAGTTTGGTGTCTTGCAGAGATATCCATATCTGAATTTACTATGTGCAGGCATACTTTAGCTAATATTTTGTAGGCATGCAGGTGGTTATAAACCTTTTGTGTTTTTTTTTTTTTTTTTTTTTGTTTGTTTTTGTTTTGTTTTTTTTCTAAATCCTAGCTTTATATTGGGGTGTATTGTTACAAAGTGCCATGGCTGTGCACAATGCGGTAATTCATAGTTTTCCAATTTCTGCAGTGATGTAAGTTAAAGTTGAACTTCAAGTGGTTCTAAAACCTCAAGATTTCTTACGCTAATGCGTTAAAGTAAAAAAAACCTTCTGTCAAGGATGCCCAGGAGCTCCAATTTTTACCTACTTGAGCCTGATTTCGATCCAACACTGTGCCCGAGAGCAGCCGTTCCCTCCTCGTTCCCTCCTCGTTCCCTCCTCGTTCCCTCCTCGTTCCCTCCTCGTTCCCTCCTCGTTCCCTCCTCGTTCCCTCCTCGTTCCCTCCTCGTTCCCTCCTCGTTCCCTCCTCGTTCCCTCCTCGTTCCCTCCTCGTTCCCTCCTCGTTCCCTCCTCGTTCCCTCCCTAGGCAGATTGATAAGTGGGAGCCATTGGCTCCTGCTGCTGTCAATCAAATCCTGTGATAAGGGGGTGGGGCAAAGCACCACTGTCTGTGTCTGTGGACACAGCCAGCCGGGCTTGGGAGCAAGACTGCATAAGTACCCCTTCTGCCTCCCCAGCAAGAGGCTTTCTAGGGGGGTACTTGGAAGGCACAATGAGCCAGGAGTGCTGGCAGAGGACCCCAGAAAAGGATCGGGGCTGCTCTGTGCAATGGTTTTCAGGCAAGTATAACATGATGTTTTTAACCTCTTCAATACCAGACATTTTCACCCCCTTCCAGCCCAGGTCAATTTTCAGCTTTCAGCGTTGTTGCACTATGAATGCCACTCAGTACCATGTGCTACATTTCTTTGCTAAAATAACCACAATCAGTGTATATTAGTGTGTGTGAAAGCCTATCACATTTTTTGAGGCCCTAAAATGCTTGGACAGTACAAATACCCCCCAAATTACCTAGTTTAAAAAAAAAAAAAAAAAAATGGTTGCTTATTACAAAAATGATCTAATCTGTTATTTTTTGGTGAATGGCATCCAGTTCATGTGCCATTGTGCACTATTATGATAGTTGTGATTGACCACCATGGTACAGGTGCTATGATTGGCCCCTATACCATTGTGATCCCTGTGACCAATTAGAGATCACAATAGTACACATAAATGGCTATGAATGACAAGTCATTGTGTACTATTCATATGTGCTTGCTCCCAGCAATCACATGGTACCATGGTCGGCCCAGTACAATTATCGGCCTTCTGCTGTGCCCTATGAACATAGCAGGTCACAGATTGTGCTGCTGTGTACCCCCTAGGGCGTGTCATTTGACATCCTCCCGGGATAGTGCTTCTGCTCAGATATCATTTTACAATAGGCTGGCTGGAAGGTGGTTTAAAAAAAAAAAAAATTAAAGGTTTAAAATAACTTTAAAACAAATGGCTAAATATACAGCTGAAATATAGATATCATACCTTTTTTATTTCAAAGGATTTGTATTTCCTGCTAGAAAGTAAATCCGGGCTGGTGACCTGACTTTTTTCTTGCTGCATTTAACAAATACATATATAAATGTGCTCATTATTCTGTTATGATTGTATTCTATGCTATTTTCTATATTGATTTTTTTTTTTTTAACAAATATCTATTTTATTCTACCAAACTTTTTTTTTTTTTTTTTTTTTTTTTTTTTACATAATATTACCGCTATATACTTTTTGTCTCCCTGATGAAGAGGACTTTTCCAACTTACAAAGCAGGTTGTTAAAAATGTGCATTTTATTTATTGATTGATATTTATTGGGAGCGTGAAAAGCATTGCACCCTTGATCAGCAGATCATGGGTACAATGCCAGGGCTCTTGCAAGGGCTCTGTGTAAGCTTCCTGGCCATACATTGTGCGGCCAAGCAGCTACACATTAACAAGAAGCATCAATGAACTACCACAGCACTCAACAGCACCGTGGTAGTTAATTGAGATCTCCAAGCCAACAGCTGCAAACGCTGCAGGATCTTGTAGTTTTCCATTCACAGAACTCAATGAATGACGTGGCTGAGCGGGCGGAGCCCCGTGTGGCCATGTTCTTTGCAGTTTCTGACAGGGGGGGGGGGGGATCTCAATTAACTACCACGGTGCTGTTGAGTGCTGTGGTAGTTCATTGATGCTTCTTGTTAATGTGTAGCTGCTTGGCCGCACAATGTATGGCCAGGAAGCTTACACAGAGCCCTTGCAAGAGCCCTGGCATTGTACCCATGATCTGCTGATCAAGGGTGCAATGCTTTTCACGCTCCCAATAAATATCAATCAATAAATAAAATGCACATTTTTAACAACCTGCTTTGTAAGTTGGAAAAGTCCTCTTCATCAGGGAGACAAAAAGTATATAGCGGTAATATTATGTAAAAAAAAAAAAAAAAAAAAAAAAAAAAAGTTTGGTAGAATAAAATATCCCCCCCCCCCCCCCCCCCCACCGCTCCCTGTCACAACGGGGTGTGACTTGTTGCACCCTAAATATGGGTGTAACATGTTACAAAAGGCGACCTTGGCCTTTTAATGGTTTTTTTTGTTGTCATTTTTTGTTCTAAAACGAGTGCAATATTTGACATGGTTTTTGATAAACTAACACATCAATATCTAGATGGATGTAGTAGGGAGTCTCAATAAATTCATAAATAAATTCATCAGATATTTTGGTTTTCTAATTTTGTCTTTTGTGTGCTTGAAAATAGTTACTCACAAATATAGGTGCTGCCAAAAACTGATGACACGAATAAGGTGTGATTGTGAAGATTTTTTTCTTTTGGGAAGATGAAACGTAGAAGTCCAGTAAAGAGACACTGTCATATTTTTCTTCAGCCGCATGTGCTCGCTAAGTGTAAATGCATTTTTACAAAAAAAATCAACATTTTTATGCAAGTCTACGATTTTGTGTTGGCCCGCACCCATAGCCGTCTTGGGCCGCAGGTTTAACACACCTGTCCCAATATTTTAGATTTGACCTTTATGGTGGGAGCACTCCTTTTATTGTGAGAGCGTCTGTCTGAGCCCAGATACTGCAGTCCAATCTGCTCTGGGCTCTCAGGAGCATTCATCAGGAATTGGCTTGATCTCAATTGTATATTTAAAGTGCATCTGGAAAGGATTCCTAGTGCTTCACTTTTTTTTCACATTGTTGCAGCCTTATACCAAAATGGATTAAATTCATGTATTTTTCCTCAAATTCTACAAACAATACCCCATAATGACAACGTAAAAAAAGTTTGTTTTTATAATCTTTGAAAATGTGTAAAAAAAAAAAAAAAAAAAAAAAAAAAAAAAAAAAAACTTGATTGGTATCCACCTGTGGTAAAGTCAGTTGATTGGACATGATTTGGAAAGGCACACCCCTGTCTATATAAGGTCCCACAGTTAACAGTGCATGTCAGAGCCCAAACCAAGTCATGAGATCTAAAGAATTGTCTGTAGATCTCCGAGACAGGATTGTATCGAGGCACAGATGGGGAAGGGTACAGAAAAATGTCTGCAGCATTGAAGGTCCCAATGAGCACAGTGGCCTCCATCATCTGTAAATGGAAGAACTTTGGAACTACCAGGACGTTTCCTAGAGTGGGCTGCCCGGCCAAACTGAGCGATCAGGGGAGAAGGGCCTTAAGGATGTGACCAAGAACCCGATGGTCACTCTTGCAGAGCTCCAGCATTTCTCTTTGGAGAGAGGAGAACCTTTCAGAAGAACAACCATCTCTGCAGCACTCCACCAATCAGGCCTGTATGGTAGAGTGGCCAGACGGAAGCCACTCCTCAGTAAAAGGCACATGACAGCCCGTCTGGAGTTTGCCAAAATACACCTGAAAGACTCTCAGACCATGAGAAACCAAATTCTCCGGTCTGATGAAACAAAGATTGAACCCTTTTGGCCTAGATGGCAAGTATCGTGTCTGGAGGAAACCAGGAACTGCTCATCACCTGGCCAATACCATCCCTAGAGTGAAGCATGGTGGTGGCAGCATCATGCTGTGGGGATGTTTTTCAGCGACAGGAACTGGGAGACTAGTCTGGTTTGAGGGGAAGATGAATGCAGCAATGTACAGAGACATCCTTGATGAAAATCTGCTCCAGAGCGCTCTGGACCTCAGACTGGGGCAAAGGTTCATCTTCCAACAGGACAATTACCCTAAGCACACAGCCAAGATAACAAAGGAGTAGCTACAGGACAACTCTGCCAGAGCCCAGACTTGAACCCGATTTAAACATCTCTGGACAGATCTGAAAATGGCTGTGCTCCGACGCTCCCCATCCAACCTGATGGAGCTTGAGAGGTCCTGCAAAAAAGAATGGGAGAAACTGCTCATAAAAGTGTGCCAAGCTTGTAGCATCATACTCAAAAACACTTGAGGCTGTAATTGGTGCCAAAGATGCTTCAACAAAGTATTGAGCAAAGGCTGTGAATACTTGTACATGGGATTTTTTTATTTATTTTTTTTGTTTTTTAAAAAACTTGCAAAGATTTCAAACTTCTTTCACGTTGTCATTATGGGGTATTTGTTTGAAGGGTTTTGCGGAAAATAATTAATTTAATTCATTTTGGAATAAGGCTGTAACATGTGGAAGAGGTGAAGTACTAGGAATACTTTCCGGATGCACTGTAGGTCCAAAAGCTTTGCAGGGCAGCTTTTTTGATATTTACTTGCAAAGGACTGTTTGTTTTTTTTTTTTTGTTTTTTTACAATCTTTATTTATCAAAACGTTTTCAATAACACTTTATCAAACACATATACATCCAAATGATAAAACAATTCTATTATTTTTTTATCAGAACCTTATTCAGATTTATTTTTCACTTTGTCTTCATACTATTAAATCAAGGATGTAGAACCTATATTTAGAACCTACCTACCCGCCCACATCCCCTCACTCATGCCCATTCATACAAACAAAAAAAACAAAAAAAAGAGACTGGTTTTGATGGATTATTAGAAAAAAGGATTGTATAGAATTTTTTGTGATTTTTCGTAAAGTATGATCAGAGCAATTCTTAACCAGGATGTGAGATATTTGTAACTCAAAATCATATTACTTTGAAGAAAACAAATCCTAGAATTTATGATGTAGTAAAAGCACCTGCTGCTCCCAAGTCTGAACTGACCTGCTCCAAAATTGTACAATTATTCTTCCACCAATAATATATTAGGTGCTATTAGGATAAATGGAAACAGTTTAGTATTTTTAAGATCTCCTAGATCTGTATAATAAAGTTGGTTAATTTTATGGAAGCAAATTTATGTTTTCTTAATTTTTGTGTTTTTGGTTTAGTAGCCTTTTTAGAGTTGGCATGCTTTTGATTAAGCCCAGATTCCAGGTTGATCCTGGATAAAAATTGGGTTTTCTTGGACTTAGCACTACTGTTTTTAGCATGTTTGTGCGTGACCCTCTTGTTGTTTATTAGCTCTTCTGGGAAACGGTGTGCTAGTAAAGTGTTTTTTTTTTTTTTCCTCTTAAAATACCAACCTAAAGCTTTGTACTTCCCCTATAAATTACAGTTTCAAATTTCTGTTAGGTGTGGTCTTGATGTATTGTCATGCATTTCCCGTGTTGGAATGTAGACTTTTAAATTCACATTAGGCTAGGTTTGAATACATTTGAATGGGCTTCTGTAGAAATAAGACCCCTGCTTCTTTTATGAAATGCGGCTGCATGGAAACAGCATGGCACTTTAGCACTATGTGTCTTCTTGTTCGGGAAACCGCATTGTGTTTTTCAGTGCATGGGGGGTGTTAAGTTAATGACACCCTTGCATGTCCTTCATGCAGGTGCTGGAATGTGTGTAGTCGCTTGGTTTTGTTTGCCAGCGGGGAAACCAACATTTTCTGGAAAGATCTACTGATTTTGTTTAGGAAAGGATGACTATATATAAGGGGAGAGGAAGATTTTATAAACTTGGATTCCAAATATCCTCTCTTTGCTGTAAGTTGGAAATTAAGCCCTGGTATGAGTATTGGAGAAGGGAGAACCAGAGGTTTGGCTACCTACCATATATTCAAATTTTTATTATTTAAATGGTCTGAGAAACGCATCCACTTAGTCTCTAGATTTTATATGCGAAGGAAAGGTTGTAAACATCTGATATATTTATGAACAAAGCTTATCCCTCCATAGTGTTGACTTATATTTCAATTAAGAGCACTAAGGGGGTTATTTACGAAAGGCAAATCCACTTTTCACTACAAGTGCAAAGTGCACTTGAAATTGCACTGAAAGTACACTTGAAAGTGCAGTCGCTGTAAATCTGAGGGTTAGATTTGAAATAAGGGGAAGCTCTGTTGAATTTATTATCCAATCATGTTCAAGCTAAAATGCTGTTTTATTTTCCTTGCATGTCCTGCTCAGATCTACACCGACTGCACTTCCAAGTGCACTTGTAGTTTGCACTTGTAGTGCGAAGTGGCTTTGTCTTTAGTAAATAACCCCCACGTGTCATTTCTGTCTGCTGTTTCATTCCATTGCTATCGGCATAAATCACTTCAGACAAGTTTTCCTGACACCTAGAGAAAAAAGGTGACAGGTGAGGGATCTCCAGCACACAGCTTGATTGACTGCCTCAAAACGACTGCACAGAGCAGGTTAGTTATTAAAATAATTTTAAAAACCCTAACTCATGTTGGTACTTTTTTTTTCTTTTCCTCTTTTGGTAAAAGGGTTTAAATGGTTGTAATGGCTTTTTTTATTTTACCAAAAAAAAAAAAATTAACTGCACTGTGCAGTGGTATTCCACTGGATTCCCCCGCCGACATTATCTGCTACTCCTTCCCTGCAGGTGCCCTCTCAGCAGGCTATGTGCTGTGGGAGTGGGCTATGTCCCCGCTCACTCCTCACAAGATTTAACTGACAGCAGGAGGAGTGGAAACCGGTATTTTTTTTTTTTTTTTTTTTTTTTTACCTTTAATGCAGTAAATGCATTCAAGTAAAAAAACCTTCTTAGTTTATAACCACTTTAAGCCATATGAATAAAAACTGATCATTGTAAGAACGAAGACCTGGCCGGATCAACAGATAATTGTTATAGGAGGTACTCCTTTATTGCTGGTGACGGATTGCATCACTTTTTTTTTTTTTTTTTTTTGCTCATGTTTTAACCGTGAGAAAAGTTTGCTAAACCAATTTTTGCTTTACAAATAAAAATGAAACATGACTGATTGTACTGTTAAATACTGACTATTTCTAGAATTTGAAATCTGATTTATATTTTTTATTTTCTAGGTTTCGAGAGCATTCTAGAAGGGCTGTATGGACCAGGATTACGTAGAGACCTCAGTTTATTTGATGGTATTTTATTAACTTCTTTTTATACACTATTTTGCCTTTTTCATTCATAAATCTGTCATCTAGAAATAATTTTGAGCAAGGTGCACTGATCACTTGTTTCTTTCTTTTTAAAATGTTCCTTTTACATAGTGTACTCATGGAAATAAAAGTAACAGTACAATGACCTTAAACAGTCAATCGGAAATAATTGTGTTTTATAATTTCACTATAAAAAGCTGCCGTGGGTTACTGCCTTATTAGTAGAATATACTATGCATGTTTAATTGTATAGTGTTTCCAGTGTTGCCTTGCAGTAACTTCATTGGTGCAAAATTGTACACTTCTTGAAGGGGTCATGTTTTGCATGGCTCTGGTCTCATATTCATTATCATAGCTCATTATACTCCAAGTCATTGTCTGACTTGTCCATTGAGACAGTTCTCCAGTGAGGAGGGGTGAAAGAGGAGGAAGTGAAAAGTGAATCCTCAGTCTGAGAACTCCTCTCAGGAGGATGGGCAGTTGGTGGGTGAGGTTTGCTCCGGGAGTCAGAACCATCGCCACCTTTGGACCCAAAGTCTCCAATATGGGATTGTGTGCGAGTGGCTAAGCCCAGACAAAATGTATACATCTCGCAAAAGGTTTGCACAGGAGTACCCCTTAGTGGAGGAGGCCTACCACAAAGTGGAAAGTGCCTGTGATGCATCCAGATATATGGTTCTGGTTGAGAATGTTCCTTCTGAGAAACTGTTTCAGGGTTTGTGCCTGCTGAGAAGTGGTTCTGAAGCCCAATGGCAGTCCATCGTTGAAGATTCTCAACACCTTTTTGCTTTTTCCCAAACTTCCAGATGCACTTTATCTGGTCTGTGATTGCATCACTGCAACAAGGGGAATTTTAGTATCCATAGGCATCAAGGATGCATATTTACAAGGCCCCATTTCCCCCAGCATTAGCGGCTCCTGTGATTTGCGGTGGGCAAGCAGCACTATTAGTTTGTGGCTCTTCCTTTTAGTTTGTCTTTGGGTTTTTACCAAGATGCTTGCCCCGATCATGGTGCTTCTGCATTTTCAGGTAATCCAGTTTATCAGATATCTGGATAACCTATTTCAGGATCACTTTGCCCCAGCTCTGTTGGCCAATGTGCAGCAAAAAAGACACTGGTGCTTCAAATGTATTTTTAACCTACAGAAGTCTGGGTTAGATGCAATTTACTATTTGGTGTAAACTGCCCATGCCCAGTAGTTTCTGCCCCGGGAATGAGCGTTTGGAGGGTAAACTCATGTTTTTACACTGTGTCTGATTTTGAACAAACGTACTGGGCCTCATGGTGGCCTTATTGAAGGCAGTGATGATTGTCCAGTTTCACTTCAGGGATTTGCAGCATGGACTCATGTCCCAAGACCAAAATGCCTCTGACCTGGTGGCTGACCAGCCCTGCCATCCAATCAGAGAAGCTCTTTATCCCATTTAACCTGGATGATTCTCATGACTAGGGATGGAAACAGTCTAAGCACATGGTTGCAGTGGGAGTACAGACTTCCAATCGACATTCTTGAACTTGGGGTCATTTGCCTATCCCTGCTATGTTGACCTGCTCAGCTTCAGGGGGATGACTGAGGGTTCAGTCTGACCTCTCCATAGACATTTCTTACATCAGCCATCAAGGTGACACCAGAAGCTGCAGTGCCTTTTTATAAGCGGTCCTAATTCTGGCTTGGGCCAAAAGGCACATCTCCGTCTTGTCTGCTGTCCATATTCCCAGAGTAGGTAACTGGCAGGCGTACTGTCTCTCGCTAGCACGTGGAAATTGGTCTCTTCACCCCAGTGTTCTTGAACATCTGCCAACACTGGACAAAGATCTGTTGACCTCCCACTTTAAAAGCCAGGTGGACAGGTTTGTGGCCTGGATCAAGATCCAAAGCCTCTGCAGTGGACTAGCGACCCAGTGGGGTCTGTTCAACTTGTATGCCTTCCCTCTGCTAAGGATCCTTCCTTGACTGATTTGGCAGATCAAGATAAAGGGCATTCTGGTGATCTTGTTTGCCCTGCGATATTGGTGCTCCATTATTTCCCGACAACTAGGAGATACTCTGTGGGCACTTCCAGACTGTCTAGATCAATTTTCAGGACAGGTCTACTATCCTGCTCTACGATCACTTGCTTTGACTGGTTGGCTATTAAAACTCAAGTGTTGAGAGACGCTGCTTAAAACTAATATTAACTTCCCACTAGGTCCATCATAGCACTTGGCTTACTTTACATGTAAGAGACACACAAGTTTCACTCTAGATGACATTACGTGGGAAATATCATGTTTTTCTCCCAGCCTTTACTGGTTCAACATTTGCTCTTGAGTGCCTTTAGAGGGTGAAGTCTTGGCACTGGCCAATTTTTTTTCCAGAGACCACTAACTAAAAATTATATATAAAAGGCCTATCTTCACATAGTAGCTCACATTGCTCTCCTTGTGCATACTCCTGTTTCGCCTTATGATCTTAATTTGGTTCTTTCAGCATTACAGAGCCTACTCTGAATGTTCCTTTCACCATCCAGCAAATTTGGTCCTGGAACTGGTGGCCTTCCTTGTTTATAAAGACAAGATGGTTTTGAGGTCCCGAGCTTCATTTCTCTGAAAAAGGGAAAAGCAAAAAAGGGACTCCTTATGCTGAACCCAGATGGATCCTAATTCCGCATGCAGATGGGTTCAATAGACTTCATGCAAAAGCCAGCACACATCCACAGGCTGTACAATGCTCTTTATTCATTCACAGGGTAAAATTCACAGCTAAAAGTGCTGTTGTGTTTCAGACATATAAGGCTTTAGTGTGAAGGCCCTTAATCGGGACATTTGCCTTCCTTCTCTTTGGTCTGCTCCAAAGCTATCTCTCTGTTTAGATGTAGGCGTGGCTGTGGGCTCTTGCAAGGACTGTGCTGAATCTAATTCCACAGTCTCTAGCTGGATTAGGCATGTTGTTACTAAGGTTTAAGCCTTTACGTACGATCCCAATAACAAAAAAAAATTGGGCCGCTATGTAAAATCTATGTAGAAAAACAATGCATTGATTTGCAAATCTCAAACTTATGTTTTAGTGACGTTTATATAAAAGGAAACCTATTAAATGTCTAAACTGAGTAAATGTACCATTTTAAGAAAAAAATTAGGTAATTGAAATTGCAGCATCACGTCTCAAAGTTGGGACAGAGCAACAAAAAGCTGGCAAAGTAAGTGGTACTAACAAAGCTAAAAAAAAAAAATTTGCATCTAATTAGGTTAATTGGCAACAAGTCAGTAACCTGATTGGGTATAAAAAGAGCATCTTGGAGAGTCAATGTTTCAGAAGTAAAGATGGGCAGAGGTTCGCACGGGAGGCCCGGTAAGAGCGGCGGGGGGAATGTCTCCTCCCGCTCCTCCGGTATAACAGCCGAGCGGCTTTTAGCCGCATCGGTTGTTATACTCGGGTAGCCGATCGCCTGCTCTAAACAACGGTACCGGGATGATGCCTGCAGCTGCGGTATAACCCCGGAAAGCCGAGTACGCATATCTGCGTACGGTCGGCGGGAAGGGGTCAAAGGAGCTTGTGTCCTGTACTGTACAATAAAGAAATCAAGATTTTTTTTTTTTTCAATTTCATGTGAAATCATTGTCTTGGAGTTTAGTACCGTACAAAGCCCAACGTCTCTGTCCTGGTGTTTTTCCCCTGATTGCCTGCTATTAAAAATAAAATCTAAGGATTGCTGAAAGGTGTTATATGGGCTGTCCTAACAACTTTGTTAGCCAGTGTCCTTACCTGACGGTGACAGCATATAGCCATAGTTAAGATTTTAAGGTGCCTGTACCGTACCCCAAGAAAAGGATTTTACAGGTAGGTGACAGTTGAGTTTTAGCTTTTGATGTCTGTGTTCCTGCTAAGCCAAATCTCTTAAAGAGGACCGGAATTGTAAAATTAGTGCTTAACCACTTTGGCTGATTTGGCTGCTCAATGACCAGGCCATTTTTTGCGATACGGCACTGCGTCACTTTAACTGACACGGTCGTTCGACATTGTACCCAAACAAAATTGACGCCCCCCCCCATATGCGCTATAAACACAAAAAAATCAACAATTTTGAAGAAAAAAAACACTTTTTGTATTTTTTTGCTGTAATGGATATCCCCAAATATCCCTTATTCTTTCCTCAGTTTAGACCGATCTGTGTTCTTCTACATATTTTTGGTAATAAAAATCGCAGTAAACGTATGTTGGTTTGCGCAAAAGTTATAGCATCTACAAATTAGGGGAAAAGCTTTATGGCATTTTAATTTTTTTTACTAATAATGGCAGTGATTTTTATTGGGACTGCGACATTATGACAGATCTGACACTTTTGGCACATTTTTGGGACCATTGGCATTGATACAGTGATCCAGTTCTATAAAAATGCACTGATTACGGTGTAAATGTCACTGGCAGGGAAGGGGTTAACAGTAGGGGCGATCAAGGGGTTAATTGTGTGTCCTAGGGAGTGATTCTAACTGGTGGATGGAACTGCCTGAGTGAGGAGACCTATCGCTGTTCATACTTGGTATGAACAACAAATCGCTCTCCTCACCCCTGACAGCACGGAGATCTGTCTGTTTACATTGACAGATCTCCATTCTGTCTGTGTGGAGCGATCGCGGATGCCCGGCGGTGCCCCCTAGTGGTCAAAAGGCAAACCGACGTAAGGTAACGTTTTTATTGCCCAGTGGAGCCAACCTGCTGCAGCACAACGGCGGCTGGTCGGGAAGCGGTTAACTTTTATTACTTGCATTACTTGTCTTGTTTTGTTTTGCTTTCTCCGTGTCTTGCACTGTCTGTGGAGGCCGGCATCATGTTGGGGTCAGGGTTGTGCTTCTTCATGTCAGAGCAGTCTAATGACCAATGTGGGGAATAATCCAGAAGCAGTAGGAGAGGTTCAGAAAGCATAGATCAACAGAATGGGTGAACCAGAAGCAGGGAAATGTCTGGAGGTCATCAGGTACAGCTTTTTTCAGCTTGGAGACGATTAAGCTGCACAGCAGTGACCTCAAATCATGAGGCTAGCAGTCAGAGGCAGCAAATTTGAAATGGCTGCAAAACGTGGGACATGTTTGTGATTCCATTGGTTCTAATTGTCCTGCGATTTTTTTTTGCTGCAATTTGTCAAACAAAATCACGAGACGCAAGTTATGGAACTTCTTTTGGGCAAAATGCGTCTCGCGATTTTGTTTGCGTGATTTTGCCGCACGTTTGGGTGCCATTAGAAGTAATGCAATCACAAACGCATCCTGCATTTTGCAGCCATTTCAAAACATGGGGCGGAATTGTGGCTGTTCCGCTTGCAATCTTGTGTGAATGGAGCCTTAGGGTACTGCTTAGGCACCATTAACATGTCTAGATATGATCACTTTGTGTTCAGATCCACTTTAGTGTAGACCAGCCATTCTCAACCAGGGTTCCATGGAACCCTGGGGTTTCTCCAGAGGTTGCTAGGGGTTCCTTTGAGCTGTGGCTGATGAACCACCTTTTTGGTGTTCAAGGTTCAGCATCACTTGGCAAAGCCAGCAGCATGACACCAGATATCTTTTCAGCTGTCTTTAAGGGTGGCATTCTGAGCACTTTAAGGGGCATTGTTCCCATTGACTCCTGATAAATTGGTTTTAGTAAGGCTTCCTCGAGACCTGAAAATTTATTAATTATTCCTCTAGGGTTAAAAGGTTGAGAGAGGCTGGTGTAGACTCTTCCTTTTTTTTTTTTTATCCCATATTTTATGAATTGTTACTTGACGTTTTTTATCTGTCTTCTGTTCTCTATATACTGTACGTTCAAGTAAAATGCTTTTTTTTATTTTCTTTTTTTTTTTTTTTTTTCTTAACACTTTTTGTCTTTTCTGTATTTTAGACTGTGAACCAGAAGAACTGGTAGATTGGTGTGTGGATGAGAAATGCTCATTATGTAGCCTTCACAAGGAGACCGTTGTAAGTATTTCTGTCTGCATTACATTACAAAAAAGGTACTGGAGTTCTCATGGGCTCAAAGACTTTGATCATTTTCTTTTTTTTTCCTTGTAAGGACTGCACACCATCAGCTGGTTCAGCACAGTCCACACCTACAGGGGAATTGATATCTCAGGGCCAGTTCAACGCAGAGAAAATTGAATGCCAAGCTGAAAATTACCTAAATGCACTCTTTCAGAAGAAAGGTATGTGTTTTCTTCCATTGTGTCTACAGTGTTTGTTTTCTATTGACTCAAAAAAAAAAAAATCTAACAACACATCTCCCACATTTAGCTTCATTGGCATAACGCCGTGATTTGCCTCCCGAAATCATTGTTTAATTATAAGCTGACAAGTGGACAAAACGTGTGTGGTTTTATTTTATTTTTTTTGTCACAGTAACATCCTAAACCATTATTATTATTATTATTATTATTTATATATATATATTTTTTTTTTATGGAATTTGGTTTTCTCACTGAGAGGCTACACACTGCTACAACAGCTCAAGCCTGCAGGTTCGTTAACAAACCTGATGTGATCATGACGATTGGTTGATTTAAAAACCAAAAACCCTTTCCAATAATAGACATTTTCTGTGACTGCACATTTGAAGAATTTCAAAGCAAGTCGGAACCAAGGAAGGAAATGTACAGTAATGCCGTGGATTGCGGTTAATGAGTGTTTCACAATATGAGCTATTTTTAAAAAATCCTGACTCTGCGAGCATTATCTTGCAAAACGAGCAGGATTCAAGCCTCTGCGGTGTGCAGTACCACATTTGGCCAGAGATGTAGGGGAGACGGTGACATTCGGAGCCGCTCGGATGCACTCTAAGCCATTCGGAAACACTCCGTTCTCGAGTGTCTCCATGCCCCCCACCTCTGGCCACATGAGGTACTGCATACAATAGAAGTTGCTGTGGAACGAATTATCTGAGTTCCCATTGACTTCTATGGGGAAACTCGCTTTGATGTGAGTGCTTTGGATTACAAGCATTCTCCTGGAACAAATTATGCTCGTAATTCAAGGTACCACTGTATAAAAAGTCTCGTACGGCAAAGGCTTTTTTTTGTTTCTGATCATGCACAGATTTTTCTCGTACAAGAATGGTATACAATAACCACTTCAATACCAGGCACTTTCTCCCCTTCCCGACCCAGGACAATTTTCAGCTTTCGGCACTGTTGTACTTTGAATGACAATTGCGCGGTCATGCTACACTATATATATATATATATATATATATATATATATATATATATATATATATATATATATATATGTGTGTATGTATATATGTATATATATATATATATATATATATATATATATATATATATATATATATATATATATATATGTGTGTGTATGTGTATATATATATATATATATATATTTCAATTCAACCACATATGCATACTGTACTTCCTTACACACATTTACCTATCTGTCTTTAAATATAGCAAAAATATGAAATATAAAAAAGTAACCATTTCACACAATTCCTAAAACCCTGCACCTGGTGGGTTTATTGACAATACAGCCCTGGGGTTAAAAACTATACCTGAAGCAATTTAGCGTGAGTTTTAACTGTCCTACAGGCATGTACTGGCCGCTGGGAGTTTCCTGGTGGGCCGATGGCTTAGTTGGCCGGTCAGGTGCAGTCCTGGAGCCGCTGCTCACTGATGGGGGCGATTGTGATGTCATTCCTGTCACCAAGGATCAGCTGCCGACACTTGCTGAAGCAAGGATTAGGCTTTCTGCTCTCTCCAGCCTGCAGGGGGAGATAGACAGCCGGCAGATTTTCTTTCCTCTCACCCCTTGTCACTTATTACATGACTGGAGAGAGGAAGAGAAGCTGCCTTCATTCTGGAGAGCTGTGAGTACACGGAGCGAGAGAGGGGTGACACCTGATGTAAGACCATTCTGATGGGGACCACTCTGATGTGAAGGGGGGGGGGGGGGGGGGTGCTGATGGGAACATTCAAAATTAAAGTGGGCCAGTCTGGATGAGGTCCAGGGTCAGATTTTTGTCCCAGTCCAGCCCTGTCCTAGATGTTTTTTCTGACAGCAACAGGGCAAACACTGTAACCTGGATGTGTTGGTTCTCTACTAATAGCCTTTGCCTTCCTTTTTACCCAGCTGGCATATGCTGTATCCAAATTCAGTAGGTTGTACCTATAATCCGCTATGCTTTTTTCACCACACGAGACAGGCACTTCTTATCCTCTGACCAAAAGCCTTAAAGCGGAATAGACATGCACTGTTTCTTCTGCAATAAAATGCACCTGTACAAAGAAAAACTGCGCACTTGTGAAAATACAAAATAATTAAGCAGAAAATACCTAAGGCTGCTTTCACACTGAGGTGTATTTTTAGCGGCACTTTACCATTGTTTTTGTGGAGGTTTTTAGCTGCTAGCAGGGCGTTTTTAACCCCCGCTAGTGGCCGAAAAAGGGTTAAAATGACCCGCGGTTTGGCGCCGCTGCTAATTTCAATGGGCAGGAGCGGTGTATATTAAAAAATAAAGTGACAGTGTGGCGCTAAATGAAAACTGTGTAAATGTGTACACTGGATGTGGTACAACTAGAACAAAAATAATGTGAGCGTGCACCATAACAAAACAAAGTGAGCTGGACAATGTGTTAAATCTGTGCAGCATAAAACAAAGTTCACAGAAATGTGACATGGTGAGTTCCTCCCGTGAGGATGTCTTCAGTCACATGGGGATGATGAATTGCTTGTCTGAAGTTACTTTTCAATAACAAATTGTAGAGGAAAAATGGATACTCTTACCGACTGTGGTGGAGCCTAGGTGTCATACGATAAATGGGTCATACAGGCTCAAGATCATGAGGTATGGATCAGGTGCCAGGCACATGAAGGTCAGATGGGTCCTGGTATGGTGTGGTGTCCCCAACTCTCGGTGTATACACCGCTCCAAAGATGCTGCTTGCAGGAGGTTTTTTTAGTCTTGCCAGCGCATTGCCTCAGTGTAAAAGCATTCAGGCTTTTTCAGGATTCGGGAGCCATTTTTCAGGCACTATTTTTATCCCCCCCCCAAAAAAAAACACCTCAGTGTGAAGGGCCTGAGAGAAAGTATCTCAATAAGCTTAAATATACAAACTTTTTGTGCTTAATTAAAGTAATTTAAGAAAAACTGAAATGTGACAATTGACATATAAACTATAAAAACGCATACCTATAATTGCATATATTCTAAATTAATCATGAAGTACTCATTGGAAAACTTCCACAACAAAGTGTCACCAGCAACCACCTTCACCCATAGTGTAGTAAGGTGCTTGCTTGACTACCCTGACCCTCTTTTTCAAAAGAAGTCATATAATGCTTATGAAATCACAGCAAGACTGGCACTCTAATCTCCCCAGTGCTCTCCTGACATCTGGGTCTCCACATCTAGACAAATCGACAAAACTCCACACAAGGTTATTCATGGAAAAAGAGAAGGGTGCCTTTCCATAGTGCAATGAAGGCTAGCAATGTATTGGGAAAAAAAATACACTCACATAAGATATAAAAACATGGGCATGTATGTAGGAACCCCAAGCTGGCATAGACCTTAAGTTCTGGGAACACGATTATGGTGACACAAGGGGCTCCTTCCGAAGCATTTCGTCACAAAAGGACGTCCTCTTAAATAAAATGCACCTACCTGCCTGCTCAGTCTCCTCTGGCATTATAAACGTTGCTGCGCATGAGCATGTCCGCTCAGTGTCGGGCTGGTCTCAAGCACTAGGATGATGGCCTCCTGCACATGCACAGGATTGACCTGATCCCCCACTGGCCAATGAAGAGGCCCGAAGACCAGCACTCAGAAGATGCTGGTGCAGGACCATTGGACAGGTAACTATGGAGACTTTAGTTCTACTTTATGGGCAACCCAACTAATTTTCAGCACACTGTATTTTTAAAATCAGAAAGTTCACTTGGTTTACCTTAATCTGACTTGATGCTCGTCTATAGTGTAGTTTGTCCAAAACACACAGACCACCTCACAAAATCAACAGTGTAATGAAGAGTTTCCGCTCTCACTCTGTTTGCTTCCTGAAACAGCAGTCACACTAAAGGTAGCCAAACAATACTTGATTTTCTCTTGAATTTTGCCCAATTCAGCAGAAATTTACACTTGTATTTACCTTTTTACAGTGCGGGAAAAAAATATTTGATCCCATTCTGATTTTGTATGTTTGCCCACTGACAAAAAAATGATCAGTCTATATAATTTTAATGGTAGGTTTGTTTTAACAGTGAGAGAATAAAAACAAAACTATCCAGAAAAACACAATTCAAAAAAGTTATAAATGTATTTGCATTTTTATGAGTGAAATAAGTATTTGATCCCCTATCAATTGGCACGATTTCTGGCTCCCAGGTGTCTTCTATACAGGTAACAAGCTGAGATTAGGAGCACTCTCTTAAAGGGAGTGCTCCTAATTTCAGCTTGTTACCTGTATAAAAGACACCTGTCCATAGAAGCAATCAATCAGATTCCAATCTCTCCACTATGGCCAAGACCAAAGAGCTGTCCAAGGACGTCAGGGACAAGATTGTAGACCTACGCAAGGTTGGAAGGGGCTACAAGACCATCACTAAACAGCTTGGTGAGGATGACAACAGTTGGTGCGATTATTTGCAAATGGAAGAAACCCAAAATAACTGTCAATCTCCCTCAGTCTGGGGCGTCATGCAAGATCTCACCTTGTGGAGTTTCAATGATCATGAGAACGTTGAGAAATCTGCCCAGAACTACACGGGAGAATGTTGTCAATGATCTCAAGGCAGCTGGGACCATAGTCGCCAAGAAAACAATTGGTACAGTAATACACTATGCCGTGAAGGACTGAAATTCTGCACTGCCTGCAAGGTCCCCCTGCTCAAGAAAGCACATGTGCAGGTCCATCTGAATCATTCAGATGTTCATTAGCAAGCTTCAGAGGAGAACTGGGTGAAAGTGTTGTGGTCAGATGAAACCAAAATCGAGCTCTTTGGCCTCAACTCACCGTGTTTGGAGGAGGAGTGCTGCTTATGACCCCAAGAACACTATCCCCACCGTCAAACATGAGGTTGGAAACCTTATGCTTTGGCGGTGTTTTTCTGCTAAGGGGAAAGGACGACTTCACCGCATCAAAAGGACGATGGACAGGGCCATGTAGCATCAAATCTTGGGCGAGAACCTCCTTCCCTCAACCAGGGCATTGAAAATGGGTCGTGGATGGGTATTCCAGCATGACAATGACCCAAAACACACGGCCAAGGCAACAACGGAGTGGCTCAAGAAGAAGCACATTAAGGTCCTGGAGTGGCCTAGCCAGTCTTTAGCCCTTAATCTCATAGAAAATATGTGGAGGGAGCTGAAGGTTTGAGTTGCCAAATGTCAACCTCAAAACCTTAATGGCTTGGAGAATATCTGCAAAGAGGAGTGGGGCAAAATCTCTCCTGAGATGCGTGCAAACCTGGCGGCCAACTACAAGAAACGTCTGACCTTTGTGATTGCCAACAAGGGTTTTGCCACCAAGTATTAAGTCATGTTTTGCAAAGGGGTCAAATATTTCACTCATTAAAATGCAAATCAGTTTATACACTTTGTGTTTTTCTGGATATTTATGTTGATTGGTCTCTTACTGTTAAAATAAACCTACCATTAAAATTAGACTGATCATTTCTTTGTCAGTGGGCAAATGTACAAAATCAGCAGGGGATCAAATACTCCCCCATCCCCCCCCCCCCCCCCCCCCCCCAGTGTATATATATAATAAAAGTAAAATTGGTGCCAACCTAGATACAAGAACTCAAAAGTAGTCAATGTGCAGCCTCTTGATAGTTCTTGCAGGCGGCAGGAGGGGACCACATGGTCCCCGACAGTCTCTCTGACTCTTGGAGGCCCGGGCGTGACATTATGATGTCTGGGCTGGCAGAGGTGAACAATACCGGTGACTCGGCAGGAAAGCATGAGATTGCAATTTTTTTTCTTTTTGTTTTTTGGGGGATCTCAGGCTTCCCAGCCTGGAGCAGAACCCCACATCTCTGCCATTTATAAAACTGGTTATACCCCAAGTTATCAAAGAGTATATATATATATATATATATATATATATATATATATATATATATATATATATATATATATATATATATATATATATATATATATATATATATATATATTCAACTTTTTTATGTCAGGTTTTGCACAGCGATCTTTTTACCCTTCCTTTTTTTTTTTTTTTTTTTTTCTTTTTCATGGAGAAAAAAAAAATTAGCCCACTTTTTTTATAGAATGTGAAAGACGATGTTACGCTGAGTAAATAGATACCTAACCTGTCACGCTTAAAAATTGCGCACGTTCATGGTACTTAAAAATCTCTATAGACGGCGCTTTAAAATTTTTTTACAGGTTGCCTGTTTAGAGTTAGAGTGGCTAGAATTATTGCTCTCACTCTAACGTTCACAGTGATACCTCACATGTGTGGTTTGAACATCATTAACATATATGGGCACGAAAAAAAAAAAGCACAATCTCAGGCTTTTCTGCCGAGTCCCCGACTTTGTTTTCTTCCGCCAGCCCGGACGTGACGTCCTAACGTCGCTCTTGGGCCTCAGAGCATCTGGCCCTTGGTTTTCACTATGGCTAACTTCCGGTGGCGGATTCCTTCTCTGGCCTTTTGCGTTATGTGGATTGTTTGTTCAGGTGTATTGAGATGTGGTTTTGATGTTTTTGTTTCCAAAGTTGTGTGAGAGCGCCTTACTTTTAATTCACTTCCTCACTGTATCGTCTTAATGTTTTCAGTGATGTTGAACCATTTAATGGAGGACTGTACAGAGTATTTATACTACCATTGCTGAGCTTTTATTTACTCACATAAAACAACTATGCAAATTGAGAGTTCTGACTTTCTCATTTTTAAGCTTGACTTAAGTCAGACAGCCAGGGAACTAATATTTCTAGTAAGTCTGCAGTTGCATCCCCCGTATTCCTTTTCTGGAGAGGTTTCCTTTTAAAATGTAGACTTTTGCTTGATCTAAGATGTAACTTTTTATTTAAAATATAGTTACAAATCCGTGCATTCATGAATATGGTTATTTCAATATTGTTAGAGATAGCATTCATATTGTTGCAGAGAACTGATTTGTGTCTTTCTACTCAGATCTTCCTCGGAACTGTGATCCCAACATTCCACTTGTAGCTCAGGAATTAATGAAGAAAATGATACGTCAGTTTGCAATTGAATATGTTTCAAAAAGCCGAAAAATGTATCAAGACAATGGAAAAATGGTTGATTCTCCATTTGGCTGTAATGGTATCCAGCTGAACCAAACCGAAAAACTTCAGGAAGATCAGGACAGTCCTTTAGACCTCACAGTGACACGGATTCAGGAGCATTCTTTTCAGGATGGTAAGGAATGCATGTTTAATGAACAGAAGAAGCATTTGCTGGATTCTATGTTGGCAGAGTGGCATGTAATGTGGCACTGGAGTCCTGGGTTCATATACAACCAGGGACACTGTGCACAAGATGTGACTGATCATCAGGAATTTCTACAAAAATGCAGCTCTTTCCTTCCACAGCATGTCTCTACCTGTGTGGGCCATATATTAGTTCTGTCATGCAGCAAGGCAGTGCTATACAGGAGCAGTGGGAAAGATCACGCTTTTATAAATCACTCCTGTTGCTGTAACCACTTGCCTGCCAGAAGATTTACCCCCCCCCCTTCCTGACCAGGCCATTTTTTTTTTTTTTTTTTGCATAATGGCACCTCTGTATTTTTTTTGCGCTGTAAACAAAAGAATCTTTGCTTTGGTTACACAGTGGCGTAGTCTGTTTCATTACAGCCACCTTTGTCTGCAGTTGTGCTTATTTCCGTTTTTTTGGGATGCAAGCTTGTGGGTTCCGGCATCATTTTCGGAACGCACATCATGTGTTTCCATTTCCGGTTTTCGGATCATAAATAGGTGACCAGCGTAGACTTAGCCACACCCCTGATGACATCTACGATGACAACGCATAGGGAGGTGCTGAGCTACGTGACGTCGCCACGCTCGACGATCAGCCATTTTGCTGGTTGGGAACGGTCACTTCTTATCTCTCATTGTTAGTGGACACACATGCAACTTTACATTCGATGTTTGTGAGTAGTTTGGCACTTTTTTATTAAAGAACCTTAACGTAATGCTTCACAATGAAGTGTTTGTTTTACCTCCCATGTGAGATTCGATTCATTTCTGGAAAGGAGACTAAACCTGATGGTCACATCACAAGTCTATATTGTAAACAATGCTGTACTGACTACTTTATTCGGGTAGTACAACCTTTAGGGTTTGTGTGTGTCCTTTTCATCGGTGGTGGTTTCCATTGCAACACCTACTGTTTGGGATTATCATCACTGGACTCTTTTGGAACTTTGATCTATGTCATTATGGGCTATATATCTATCCTTACCATTGTATTTAAATAATACACTATTCACTTGGTGTTTTTGTTTCTCTAAAGAGCTGCATTTTATTATGTTTGGTTTTCCAGGAAACGTTTGTGCTGGCTGCTTATGTGAATATTAACAATTTAATTTATACAACTATCCGTCCCTTAACGAGTGCAGATATTTTGTGTTTTCTTTTAATGTATTAATGACACTGGCTGGGAAGAGGTTAACAGGGGCAATCAAAAGGTTAACGGGTGTGCCAAGCCTGTGTTTTCTCACTCTGGGGGAGGTGCTTTTACTATGGGAAGGCATTGATCCATGTTCCTGCTTCGTAGGAACACAGGATCAATACCTTCCCTACTGACAGAACGGCAACCTGCCTTGTTTCCTAGGCAGATCGCCGTTCTGCCTGTGTACTTTACAGTTGGTGGGTGCTGATGGACATAAGTCTGCGGTACCCGCAGCTGGGCTCCTGCTGTTTGATCACAGCAGGAGCGGGTCACCAGCGGGGCGCCCCAGACCCGGAGGTAGCTGATCACATTACTAGGTACATGATCTGGCACAAAGCAGCCGCCCTGCAGCGGTATATCTGCGGTGGTTAAAGTAGAACTACAACAGAATAAGAACCTGTCCCTGACTTAATTGTACATCTGTTTGGAAGGAAAAATGTGTTGGTTATTCTTTGTCATTTAAAAATGTGTCACTTGAATGGCAAAATAAAGTTGCTAGCAGCAACAAAATATTTTTCTTTTAGACACGTTTATGCAAATGACTTATTGTGCAAGGATCATCAGACCATGATCTCCAATGGAGCATAGATTCATGTCAACAGTGACATTTTCTGCTGTAAAGAGCGCAGAGTAAGAGTAATATTTAGGTATTATATGAACATGGTAACAAAAATGTTAAAATGTAGTGGGACACATTAAGTGATATATATACGCAGCAGATTTCATAAGTGGGTATAAACCCTCACATTTACCCAGTAAAGTGAATAGCCTCAGATGATATAGAGATTAAACTAATCCATCTACATAAGATTTACTTGTATCTTTGCAGTCTTCCCTTTTCTACACTCTTTGAAAAGCGCAGATTGTGTTAAATCTTTCTTCCTCTTTCAGCAGTGGGTGGGGAGTCTGGGCTTACATGTTGTGTGAGCTTATTGGAGGAAAGGCGCGCACACACACCCCCTCCACACAGGCAGAGGAATGAAGGAACATGCAGAGCTGTAGTCTGAATAGACAAGCTCTCTAAGCTCGCTCCCGGACACAAATTTTCAGCTACTATTCTCATGTGGCGGAAAACTTGTCAGAAGTGACTCTGCTGATAACAGGGGAACAGAGCACCAGAGAGAAATGGCACTCAGAGCTTTGGACAGAGAAGTAAATGCTACAGATATGTGCCTAGGCCAAATTTCATGAATGGGGTTTACAACCACTTTAATGGTATATTTTCTGTGGTGCTTGATTTATTTAATAGATCACAGTTCAAAAGGATTGAGTGGAGGGTTATCTCTCTATGACCTGTTTTGAGTTCAGTCATTCAGGATTCATTTTTATCCCAGTAATTAAAAGGATATGCAGTAAACCTAGAAATCCCCAATGATCTATCCTCATAACTTTTCTTGCAACCTTTCAACTGTTTTGGGGAAAGAAATTGGATTTTCCTACTTGCTGTAAGATCTTTCTCTTGGGGTGTGTGTGTGTGTGTGTGTGTGTGTGGGGGGGGGGGGGGGGGGGGTCCCTCAATGGGCTTTGAGAATTTTTTTTTTTTACTGTAAGGGTTGAAAATCTTTCTTTGTCATCCATTTAGGGACACAAATCATAAACATTTAAGACCTATAAGGGCTGGCTTGGGCCTCTTACACACTGCAGCTTGAAAAAAACTCAGTACAGCTTTTTATTTTTATTTTTTTTTTTTTGACTGAGCTAAAATGCAGCCCATTAATTGTAATATGCTTATACACACAGGCGTGTAAAAAAGCACTGTGCATTCTTCAGTTACAAAATGGAAAAATCTGCAGTTTTGGTCAGTAATTTACGCCCAAATGCCCATTTACATATTGCGCAGAACAAAAAACGCGAGAATACGTTTTGTGTGCGAATTTGCATGAAAATTGTACGAACGCATATGCACGAATGTGCGCAAATACATGTTTTTAAAAAAAAAATAAAAATACACTCCTCTGCCCCTCAATGGATGATAAAGAAGAATTTGCTTGAAAGGGTGCGGTCCAGCTATAAATATATATTCCCACAGAGGGTGATCGTTGTATTTTGTGGTCTTATTCCTGTACTAGTTTTTCTTAGCAGTCGGCAATGCTGGTGAAAAATAGAAATGAAAGATCCACATTTGGTTAAAACCCAGAAGCCATGTGGGAAATGGTTGTGGAAAACCTGTTGCAAGAGATGGTTTCTGACACTGCTGAACCCCTCTGGAGAAAGCCACTTGCTGCCTGGCTTTTAAGCTGACTGATGGGTAAATTTATTCCAACTCGACGTGGGGATTTTGTCAAGTTTTTATGTATATGCTGTACTTCTAAAGGGTCAGTGAATCAAAAGCATTCGATTGAAAAAGGGGTCAGCATGACAGTCAGGCTTTAACCACATTCATATTTCATCGTGATAGGTTTAATTTAAGGCTAAGGCCTTCTCTTTCTAGTCAGATTCACTTGTTATCTCAT
Organism: Aquarana catesbeiana; assembly: GCF_042186555.1. Taxonomy (NCBI): domain Eukaryota; kingdom Metazoa; phylum Chordata; class Amphibia; order Anura; family Ranidae; genus Aquarana; species Aquarana catesbeiana. Next base: position 865,615,406 of record NC_133324.1, read on the forward strand.
TAGCAGTTCATTGATTTCAGTGTACTGCAAAATATGTGATTGTTAACAAGTGGTTAAAGCTTTAAGTAGCTATAGATTAAAGTCACTAATGTGGCCCTAGCCTGAGTGATCAGGTACAAGTTTCTAATTGGAGTCTATTTGTACACCAAATTATATTTAATCGGTTCTTGGGATTCAGCAAGGGGTGCAAGCTTATTTTAACTTACACTTTCTGATACTTAACGTGGTTGTAAGCATCAGACATGAGATATGAACAAAGCATATCACTCCTATAGCAGACTTTCTCAACCTTTTCAACACGGAGGAACCCTTGAAATAACCTTATGGTCTCAGGGAACCCCTGTTAAAAATGGCTATATCTACAACTCGTGATACATTGGTGTAATGGTCAGTGTAAGAGTGCTCCTTACATCTGTGGTTTTTCTGTCCCCCCCCTCCCCCTACGGATAGCTAAAAAGATCATTGGTGTCACTGGGAACTTATCTGAGATGCAAAAATTGGTCATTACTCAAGGAACCCCTACCAACCATTGGAGGAACATTTGGGTTTCACGGCACCCTGTTTGAGAAACCCTGCTCTATAGTGTGTACTTATCTCTATCCAAAGCACCAATGGTAACTTCTGTCTTTTATCAGTTGCTGCTGACAAGTTTTGCTGACACTTAGAGAAAAATGGTGATATGAGGGATCTCCAGCAGATTGACGGCCTCAGCCCTCTGTGTGAAGTGGGGTGTCCTTTTCCTCCCCTCCAATTAGCATTCAGAGCTCTTCTCACTGAGCTCTGTAGTGTTTAGCACTCCGCCCCCTTTTTTCTGATGGCAAAGACATGGTTTATGAAATTTTGACAGAGGTACAGAAGAGAAGACTGCAGCCTAAACAGGTACAACTTATGTAGGAGGATTTGTTTCATCTGTGAGGCCAGGCGCTTCAATGGGTATATGCGAGGGTTTATAACCACTTTTTGAGGGGCATTTACAAAGACTGGATTAGAGGTCGACCGATATATCGGCCGGCCGATATATCGGCCGATATTTGGCGTTTTTTACTTAATCGGCATCGGCCGATTGTGCTGATAAAAAAGGCCGATTATAACTTCAGCCGTGACTTCTGTAATATAAGTCAATGCAAGTTGCCTGAAAGTTATCTTCTCTCCTTCTCTGGGCAGCCTGCCAAGTCTGATAAGAAGATACATTTGTATCTCTTCAAGTTCTTTTTTATCAATAGACTGAACTCCGTGGAGAAGTTTTCAGTTTAACCATTTAAAGACTAAATCTTTTCTGACACTTGTTGCTTACAAGTAAAAATCCTGTATTTTCTGCTAGAAAATCACTTAGAACCCCCAAACATTATATATATTTTTTTTAGCAGAGACCCTAGGGAATAAAATAGCGGTTGTTGCAATATTTTATGTCACACGGTATTTGCGCAGCGGTCTTTCAAACGCAATTTAAAAAAAAAATACACTAATAAATTAAAAAAAAAAACTAAGCAGTAAAGTTAGCCCATTTTTTTTTGTCCAAAAGTTTTGATTACCTGTTTTTGTGTATTAATTTTTAAGATATAGTTTTTTTTTTATATTTTTTTTAATCTAAATTCTACATACAAGTGAACTGATTGGAGGTTTGTTTTGTTTAATAAATGTTTAAATGTAAAAAAAATTTCTGTATCACTTTAGGTTGCTTTCACACTGGAGCGGGCATGCGTTGACGGTAAAACGCTGCTAGTTTTAGCGGCGCTTTACCGTCATTTTAGCGGCGCTATTCGGCTGCTAGCGGGGAGCTTATCACCCAGCAGCAGCCGAGGAAGAGGTTAAATGCGCGCCTGAAGCGCCGCTGCCGAAACGCTTTGCAGGCGCTTTGGCAGCGGTGTGCATTCATTTCAATGGGCAGGAGTGGTGGTATGCACCGCTCCAAAGATGCTGCTTGCAGGACTTTTTTTTAACATCCTGCCAGCGCATCGCCTCAGTGTGAAAGCTCTCGGGATATCACACTGAGACTGCAGGGGAGCCGTTTTACAGGCACTTTACAGGCGCTATTTTTAGCCCAAAAGCGCCTGAAAAAAGCCCCAGTGTGAAAGGGGTCTAAATGTTAGATTTTATGAGATGAAGGGGAAAAAAAAAAAAAAAAAAAAAATCGGCCTAATATATCGGCCCAAAAAAATCGGCATCACATATCGGCCATCGGCCACTGCGATTTCTAAATATCGGCATCGGCATCGGCCAGAGAAAAACCCATATCGGTCGACCTCTAGACTGGATCAACCAAAATATTGAGCACCTGTGCATTGTAATTAGCTTTTAGCTTTCATTTTCAAAGTTTAACTGAACAAGCTGAAGCTAGAAACTGACTGGTTACCATACACAGCTGCTCCATATTCTGTCTGCTCTAGTTTTCCTTCGTCTCAAGCTTAGAAGCCCATTCATACCCGCTCACAAATGTTATGCTTTGTATAATGCATGCTTGCTAGTGTGCCTTGTGTAGGGCTGTGCAATGTGTCCTTTCAATTTATTGCATTGTTTACCTTTTTTTTTTTTTTTATGCAGTTTGCTTAATATACTGCTAAATTGATATCCAGTGGATATGAAAAAATGCAGTGGCAAGAAAGTACATGAATTGTTTGTGTGTTTTATCATTGTGACTTCGGTGAGGCAATCCGATAACATTTTATGGCAAAATTCTGCAGAAAACAAGTTGATTCCAAGGGGGTTCCCATACTTTTTCTTGCCACTGTAAATTTTGCATAAATATGTGACTGTAGTGGACAGATCCTTATGTACTATAGCCTGTTGGAAACCGACTGGAACTCCCCTTCAGTTTCTCTGTTATCTTTGAAGATAAAAAATCAAACTGTGAAAGGCTACCTGTCCAGATTGCATTATATGTAATTATTTTAGCTAACACGTGTTTAAATATTGTGAATAATCCAAAATAAAGTGAGCGCTAGGTAAGATGTGAAAGGCAGCTGGCACAAAGTGAATATATAACCTGCAGAAGACCATGATAGATAAACTATGTGCAGCGCTAGAAAATGGTAATACAGGCATACCCCACTTTTAAGTACACAATGGGGTTTATTTACTAAAGCTGGAAAGTGCAAAATCAGGCTCACTTCTGCATAGAAACCAATGAGATTCTAACCTCAGCTTCTTCAATGAAGCTTTGGTAATAAAACCTGGAAGCTCATTGGTTTCTATGCAGAAGTGAACCTGATTTTGCACTTTCCAGCTTTAGTAAATAAGCCCCATTGTGTACTTAAAAGTGGGGTATGTCTGTACAATAAGTGTTCAAAAAAGTAAGTGTCCAAGTGGCGGAACCAAGCCACCAACTAGTGATGAAAAGTACAACGTGATGGAAAGTCCAAATAGTGAGCTTTAATGGAAATTCATCAATCAAATAACTATTAGGTTATCCCAAGAACTCCTCCAATGGTAAATATAGTGTCAGAACACTCACCAGACATCAGTCATATATCGGCATTGGTAAACAGGGGATATTGCACCCAAAGTGTTGTCAAATGTTTCTCCACAGTAATATCCCTCCACCAATCTTATGCACTCACCAGAAGATGAACCGAGATGGGCCTTGTACTGCTGTTAAGTGGTATAGTGGATGAAAAATCCAATCCAAAAAACCCACATCCAATCACTTTCCAAAGCTTGCCGCCTCAACCTCCGCAACATCTCTAAACTACGTCCCTTTCTAACCAATGAAACCACAAAGCTCCTGATTCACTCCCTGGTTATCTCTCGCCTTGACTACTGCAACTCACTCCTCATTGGCTTACCTTTAAACAGACTATCCCCCCTTCAGTCCATCATGAATGCTGCTGCCAGACTCATCCACCTTACAAACCGCTCAGTGTCTGCTACCCCTCTCTGTCAATCCCTCCATTGGCTACCACTCGCCCAACGAATTAAATTCAAAATACTAACAATAAGTTACAAAGCCATCCACAACTCTGCCCCCAGCTACATCACTAACCTAGTCTCAAAATACCAACCTAATCGCCATCTCCGTTCCTCCCAAGACCTCCTGCTCTCTAGCTCCCTCATCACCTCCTCCCATATCCGCCTCCAGGACTTCTCCCGAGCCTCGCCCATCCTCTGGAATTCCCTACCCCAATCTGTCAGACTGTCTCCAACTTTATCCACTTTTAGGCGATCCCTGAAAACTTTCCTCTTCAGAGAAGCCTATCCTGCCTCCATCTAACAACTGCACTATTTTCTCCATTAGCTCATCTCCCACAGCAATTACCCTTTTGTATCACTTGACCCTCCCTCCTAGATTGTAAGCTCTAATGAGCAGGGCCCTCTGATTCCTCCTGTATTGAATTGTATTGTACTTTTACTGTCTGCCCTAATGTTGTAAAGCACTGCGTAAACTGTCGGCGCTATATAAATCCTTTATTATAATAATAATAATAATGAAAAAAGGGGTCCGTTGCAATAGTTCCATGATCATTTCCAATGAGGTATACACTGTGTAAAGAAGCTCACCAGTGGGAGCCAAAATAGTGCTCATGTTGTGTAGTACTGCATAAATAGGGGGGGGGGGGGGGTGGGGTACATATACACGCATAAAAATGGCCATAAAACTTTCAAAAGAAAACCGCTGCTCCTATCACGAGGCGGCCAGGGAGGAGCCTATGCGCTGATGTCATCACCGCCACAGCCTCATGGTAGGAACGGCGGTTTTCTTTTGTAAGCTTTATGGCCATTTTTCTGCATGTGTACATTTACCCCTTTTTAATTCAATAAATACTACACCATATGAGCACCATTTTGGCTCCCGCTGTTGAGCTTCTTTACACAGTGTATACCCCATTGGAAATGATCATGGAACTATTGCAGCTGACCCTATTTTCCACTATACCGCTTAACCAGCACTACAAGGTTCATTCAGCCGGACTTTGGACATGCCTGCCTTAGACCGTGTGCATCATACACACGTCGTAGCAGGAATAAACTAACATAGCGTTGAACTGTATAAAAATGGGTCTTTATTAAATAAAAATAATCACACTCACATTTATAGGTGCCACTAGCTATGGTGCACACAGATGGCTTGCTTTTGTACAATTGAAATCCTAAAACCCCTTGCTGGTTACTCAAACATTTTCAGATTCTCAGTCCTCTGCTCACCAATGGCAATCTGCTTCCTGGTAGTGTGCGATAACGTCGCAGACCTGTATCACACCATATCCACTTAAGTTTACTGAATTATGGTTATTTTATTCCTTGTTGACCTATGAGGGGGTCATCACCACTATTGCCACGTTTACTTGTTTATTTCATTAATATTTACTGTAATACGTGTTTGCATTATATTTAATTATTTGAGCTAACTGGATAGGTAGCACTTCACATTTTATTTGATTTTAGATTTTTTTATCTGTGGGAACACAGTCTGTGTTGAGCAGCAACCTTGAGTATACTTGTTTTGTTTAGACATCACACCACCCACAGTAGCGCGGAAGTTTTACCACATTTTTTTTTAATCTTTGAAGATGAACTTCTTCACAGTACTTGCAGCTTCAGAGTTCAGCAAAGACCTTGTTTTAAAGGCATTTTTTGCTGCTTCAAAGTTCAATATAGTACATGAATACTGTAATAAAATAAGACTGTACAAGGTCCTTATACTTCACATCTGGCGGATGAAGAACAGTCTGCGTTGCACAAAATGTTGAGATTGTTGTTTTATAAAGGGGGGGGGGGGTATTCATCTGCTGAATTAAATGGAGATGGGTAAAAAAATATATACAGTAATACCTCCGATTGCGAGGAACGCAGTTAACGAGCATTTTGCGGTCAGCAGTACCGCGTTTGGCCAGAGGTGCGGGGGCGCCAGTGACAGTCGTTCGGATGAACTAGGAAATACTCAAATACTCTGTCCCTGTGTTTTTCCGTACCTCTCCGAGGGTTTCTGAGTGCATCCAAGCAGTCTCAGAGTCTCTCTGGTGCCTGCCGCCCCCCGGCCTTATGCAGAGTACTGCATACAATAGAAGGCAATGTGGAACGAATGATCTTCGTTTCCATTGACTTCTATGGGGAAACTCGCTTTGATATGCGAGTGCTTTGGATTACAAGCATTCTCCCGGAACGGATTATGCTCCATAATTCAAGGTTCCACTGTATATCATTTTTGTGTATTGACTTGAAACTCAAAGGTTTGCAGAACCAATGCAGAGAGTATGTAAAGGTTATGGCTTAGAGTGTTATTGTGGTGATCTTTTATGTGTGTCTGACGTAACAAGCAATCTAATCTAGTTTGTCTTTTTTTTTTTTTTTTTTATCTTCTTGCAGAAGATGGGGTTTTGGATCTCTCTGTAAAAAGAAATGGCAGTAGACTAGACGAAAGCTCCAAAATCAAAAATCTCAAACTTGAGTGAGTAGCAACTTTACTTTTAAATAGAACTTATCCTGTTACAAATAATTAAACACCTGACAAACATACTGTGTTTTTAGCTTGCTGCTAAATTGTCTGCATGTTTCTAGCACCTTTCTGTAATGTTTTGTGTTTTATGGAGATAATATAGTGGGGGTTTTGTTTGGGAGGGGGGGGGCCCTGTTGAGTGCAGGTTCATCTGGTGATCAGTTACCCACCAGTTCTAGCAGTAAGTAATAGTATACAGTATTTTTAGTTTTAGTATGATTAAACATAAGCAACTTACAGTACTGTTATAACTGCTTATGTATGGAATTTGCATATTTCTTCTGCACTGTAAAAATCTATATAAAAACACCTGTCATGAAAAAATGATGTAGTCTGTAATTGCTAAGAAAAAAAAAAATTTTTGGCTCCCTGACTGATTACAGTGCTTTGGCTTCAACACTAAATGGTTGTGGCTATTGGATGGGATACATACACCAAAAAACCTGGCAGGCTGTACGCAGCAGCACTGGCTTTTTTGCAAGACAATATTATACAATATTACAAGTGTGTCTTGTTTGCCCTGCAAATATATAAAAAAAAAAAGTACATCTAAAGGTTCCTGTGACAGTCTAAACAAATTCCAAATCCAGTCACTGTGTGATGCCCAGGTCTCAGAAGTAAATAAACAAAAAACTGCTTTTACCTTCCCCGATTAAGCCAAATTCTCCATTTGTTTCTCACGTGCTCCCCTCATAGTGGAAGGGTTTTGCAACCGAGGCAACAATGTCCACCCAAAAAGCAGCCCTGTTCTAGGTCTGTATATTATATGTATTGAAGCCAGACATCTTCAGACAGAGGCCAGCAATAGCGACCACTGTACTTTTTTTTTTCTCATGACAGGTGTTTAACAATATTAGTAATGTGATTTAGTAATCATAAATGACAGATTATAAAATATACAGTATATAACCTTTTCATTTAAATGTGTATGCAGCAATATTTTTATGATCCAGATTTTTCTAACCATCAAAGAATAGAACAGGTTCATTTGCATCTAGTTAACATGCCATACACTACTAAATGCTTCAACTCCGTTTTCACACTTGGGTCCTAAATTTTAATATAATGCCAAGTTCGAAAAGACCTCAACTTGGTTAACTTGTTCCAGCTACCAGATTTGTTACACTTGTGCTGGTTTAATTTTCTTTTTATTCTGTCCACTAAATCATTTTGTATCTCTTCATGGGTTTTCTAGATGAACTATCCAAATGTTATATGTTCATGTGCGTTTGGGTCTGTGTGTGTTTGGTGCATTTCATGTAGGGCTTTTTGTGATTGTATTTTGTGTGTGTGTGTGTTAGACTCTGTTACTGCAGCAAATCCTTAAAAAGGGGGTTTACTCTTTTATTACTTGTTTAGCGGTAACGTCACGTTTCTACTAACAAAAAGTTGAATATTAAGGGCTTACTAATTGCTTAAGTTAAAATCATAAGTTTTGGCTCTGCAAGCAACTGTCAGCTGGAATAGTATGCACTTAAATATATACTAAATAAAATCTTTACCAGACGTTTTTGAATTCTTGACTGGGTTGCTATAGAAGCCATCGTACGATTGACAGTGTCCAAGCAGACGTGTAAAGATTTCTGTAACCTCTAACTGCCACGTTTTGAATAAAAACTTTATCAGAAGCGGTGATGTTACCTAAGCAAGGAGTTTTAATAAAGGAGTGGACCTTTCCATACCTGTGTACACGTCTCATGCATCCGTTGACCATCGTTTCATTCCATTCATCCAGGAGACTTCAGAGAGAGAAAGATGACTATTTGGACCGAAGTCCTGAGTTTGCAGACGGTTTGCTTTCAAAAGCATTGAAGGATATTCAACTGGGAACACTGGATATCAACAAAGCAGCCATACTTTATGGCATACCTCAAAAAACTTTATTAGTTCACTTAAAAGCCTTATCAGCAGGCAAGCCTGCAAATTTTAAAAACACAGCTCAAAATTGTAACGATGGGTATTTGTACAAAGATAGCACCGAGACGTGTGCTGTTTTTCAAAAAGTCGCCCTGTGGGCAAAGGCTCAGGCAGAGCATACAGAAAAAAGTAAACTTAGTCTACTTGAAACTGCGGAACTGAAACTCCCTACCGCTTCCAGTTACCTCCATCAGTTAACTCTACAGAGAATGGTTGCTCAGTTCAAAGAAAAAAAGGAAGTTTTACATTGTGAATCTTCAGTTCCCATTGTACAGTTAAAAATTCCTCAGGTACGAGTGAGCTCTGTGCCCAAACCACAGCCCGACCCCTCTGGTCTTCTGGATGTGATGTATCAGGTTACTAAAACCTCGGGAGTTATGGAAAATTCATCTCTACAAAAACTAAAAAACATTCTTCCCAAGCAAAACAAAGTTGAATGTTCGGGTAATCTAACACGTTCCAATGTCGATTCCTATGTTCATGGAGACCTTTCTCCTTTGTGTCTTAATAACAAGAATGGTGTTGGCGACACATCTTCTGACAACCCAGATGATGACCGGAAAGACAAACAGCCAAGGAAAAAACGGGGTCGATACAGACAATATAATCATGAAATTATGGAAGAAGCTATAGCCATGGTAATGGGTGGGAAAATGAGTGTTTCTAAAGCACAAGGAATTTATGGCGTACCTCACAGCACTTTAGAATACAAAGTCAAAGAACGGTCTGGAACACTGAAGAACCCTCCGAAAAAAAAGCTTCGCCTGGAAGACCCTAATTTGTACAATGTTAATTCAGGGACTGGTAACTCCAGAAACAGTAGCACGTCTATGTAGATGTAATTAAAATTTTTTGACTACTATTATCCGTGTGTATTGTTACACACTTCTACTGTACACGCAACTGAGTGTGACCTAACATACTCTGCCGAAACGATACAGTTCTTAGCCACATTCATGCCTTTAAAATAGATTATTCAGGGTTTTCACTGTGGACTAATTTTTTTTGTTGCACACTTACTACTGATACTATGTATTAAGCATTCGTTTTGCTTAAATAGGTAAAAATTCAGGTTTTATAGGTCATAGTTAACCGCAGAAAACAAACTATGAGTAACACTACTTACTACAGTACCAAGGTTTAAATCACAACTTCCACTCCTTAACTTTTGACAGTGGTAGGACGTTTCGTATTCTAGCTATCGTTTTTTCTACTCATGGTTTTAAAATCCCTCTGGATCCACCTACATGACAAGAGCTTGTGTGGAAGCGTGCAGTATTATTTCAATGCAGAATAAGTGTCCTATCTTTTAGTATCCACACATATTAAGATTTAAAAAGAGGTTTGGTAGAACACATTAATTCAAGTGTATAATATTAATTAAATATTGTAAAATACTGCATTTTAATTACATCTTTTATGGACCGTTGACAAAACAAAAAAAACTCCTATTTCAGTAGTTGTAGAAAGTCACTGTTAAAGGGACTTGAAATAAACTATAAAACAAAAATATTTAACTTTATGAAAATAATTTATGAAACTTTTTTTTTTTTTTTTTTAAATGAACTATGTTAAGAGATTTGGAATGCAGGTTAGAGCATGCTCATATTGTGCACAAGATGAGCTTAAAACTTGGGTATTTTTTTCCCCCCTCAAGTGTTGTCATACTCATGCAATCAATGAACCTCAATGTAACTGTTTATGTATTTGCTGCTGCCACAGTTCAGAAACCATTTCATTATGGTCAAAGTTGAATTTCCCCAGACCATTTTTAACTTTTTTGCTAATGACCAAACCTGCAAATTGTTCAGGGTTTTGAATATTCAAAACACTTAGACTGAGGTTTTTTTTTTTTTCTATAAAATGTTGTGATTTTTTTACTGTTGTAGGATGTTGGTTTGTTTTCTAATTGGTAATCTACCATCACAGGACACTCCATTGTTGTGGGTTGCAAGGCATTACACTGTTTATCTTACCTCTGAAATTCAGACTATTTTCATACATCAAATTTTTATTGCCGTAGCTCTTTGGGAAAATTGAAAACTACTATGAGCAGACATTATTTTGCACGTATGCACTTAAATTTAGTTTTGTACAGTTTTACATGCATGGGTTTTAGTTACTTAAAGACCTTCTACAGCTAAATGTTACAGTTTTATTTTTTTGCAAAACGCGGTCTATCTCATGCGCCAATGTAACTCTGTTTTAATTTAAATGTTTTTAAATACATAAAAATGTCTTTACACAGTTCAGGTAATATCAACTTCCTCAACCTTTGCTGTGAAAATATCTGTAAGGTAACCAGACAACCTCTAAATAGAATTAAATAATAAAAAAACGCATAACAGAATTCCTACTATCAGGGACAGTCTTTTAGTAACAACCGTCACTAATTTTATATCCGTACAGTTTGTAGTATTTATTTTTTAACTTCATAGGGATATTTTATCTGTTTTATGCATTGGTGTTATAACACACAACTTTAAAACACATTCGTCTATATTTCAAGTCCGTCACATTCAAGTACTTTTTTATGTATAATTTAATCAATGCCTTTAGGTAAAACAATCAAATGTATTGCTCACTGCTTAACACAACCGAAGGTAGAGGTAAAACCCTTATTTTATTTTTGGCCTGTTTGAATGTTCTCAAGATCTTTTTATAATGAAAAAAAAAGAAAGTAAAAAAACACTAAAGAAAAAAAAAGCTGTGCCTCTGTTTTTAAGACTACTGATCGGTAAAATTGTTTAAACCATTTCTTGCAGTTTCTGACTATTTTATATTGCATTGTAAATTAACCTACTGAAGATGATTAGGTTTTTATGGTAATATTCCAGTTTGTGTATTTTTTTTTTTTTTTTTATTTACAGACTTTCCATTGTCACTTCCATTTCCAGTAATTTGGTATAACTGCAGTGTGTAGTTGGCTTGACTTTCAAAAGATTTTGTTGACTATATAAACTTATTTTAGGCAGTGAGTTCTATTTATGCATAAATCAATTGCACTATAATTCATGAATTATTTATTACAATATTTTCTAATGAATTTCCTGTATCTTGTCACGTGATGTTAATGTACTGTAATTGTTTTTCTTTGTGTTTTATAAAGCTAAACCTGATTGTATGGAATTGTTTGGTTAATGTATTAAGTTATAATTTATTATAAAGCACTTCACTGCTTTTCCACATAAATTTAAAAAGAGAATGATTATTGAGCTAATATAAGACGTTAATGGTTATTCTTCACTTTCTAAAGAAAAATCTTGCATTTATAACTTTACTAAGGTTTTTTTTTTCTGTTGTGCATAGTTTAACCTTTTGTCAGATTTGTGGTTATTGCCAATATCAATGTACAGATGTAGAAGAACGTTTCTCAACTTGTTGCATTTGTATTCAGTATATACTGTCATGTACGGGTAGAGAAACCTGTTCTTAACTATCCTCAATCTAGACCAATAACACAGCACTGTGCTCATTAATGAGTACTTTTCCTCTGACCTCAGCATTGTATATTATTAAATACAGAATTTTTCAATTTACTTTGTTTCATAGTGTGTTTTTTTTTTTTTTTCCCCTGTACATTGTGTGTATGTAATTATGTAATTAAACTGTTAAAGCTGAACTCCAGGCAAACCTCTATATACACAAATGAAATGGGTACAAAAGAACGGTTTTACCTAAAAGTTTTATATTTCTGTCCAGTCCTAAAATTTACACCACTTTGACACTCAACACATCCCTGTCCTGCAGAGCAGACGACCTGATTTTTCTCTACTGCAGTTGAGTTACACTTATGGTTCTTGTCCTCCCCCCCCCAGAATATGACTGGACAGTAAAAGGATAAGCAGCAGACTGACATTTTGTGCTTGTCAATCAGCTCATCCTTATTGGCACATGAGCACTACATCACTACTGATTCGGGGGGTCTGCAGTACAAGGGATTGTAAGAAACTAATACCAAGTCAAAAAAAAAAACTTTAGTTATTAGTTTTGCATTTTTATATCTGCATGGGGTTGGCTTTAACATGCAACTTTTTTTCGTTTAAAATTATGATAAAAATCTGATCAAAAATTACGGTTTAGTTTGCAGCCAGCTATGATAATCCAGGACCAGGAAAAATGTAAATATTCTATACTTGATTCGGACAAATATTTAAATGCCACATTGTGCTACCACCCATTGTTTTTTTTTCCCCCTAATTGTCTTTCAGGACAGCCACCTGAGACCTTGGCTCCTCCCCTCTGTAGGAAACACCGCGCCAGCTTTCTATAAATTTCTTCCTCCCCTGCAGGCTCCTCAGTTATTTTTGTTTCCTCCAGAGGGGAGAAACCAGTGGAACCGAGTCAGGAGGCTCAGGCAGATGTCCTAAAAGGGAGTAGAGGCTCCTTGGGCAGACCAGGGAAAAAACTAACCTGGAAGAGGATTTTTTTTGTCACCCCCGCATCCCTGAGTGCAGGCGGAGGTCGGGGGGGTTCCTTTTCAGCACCAAGCGCAGTAGCAGGAGGTGAATGTCCAGCCATACCATACCCTCCAGCAGCGTGTAGCACTGGCAGTGTAAATCACGCTGGGTATTGAGACCACATGGTGCCAGTGGCAGGTGACGTCACGTCTGGCGAAAGGGGCGTGTACTTCCGGGTTCGCGGCTTCCGGTTCCGGCCGCGAGTCATGAAAAGGAGCCAGGCATGGGCTGGAGAGAGCCACACATGCTGTAGAGACAGCAAAGGCTTCGGTGGTGACACCATAATGTCGGACGCAGAAGGAGGGGACCAGACTGCTCCAGCAGAGACCAGCTCTAGTCATGTTAAGGTAAGGGAAACCTAGGATGGAATTCCCCTGGCCTGAACCCACCCCCCAAGGAAGTGCATGGATAAAGGGGGGTAGGTAAAGGTCCCTCTGGTGTCAGAGGGAGGTTCATGGGGCCCCTGGAGAGGTAAGCCCACATGAAAACTCTGTGCACCTGCAGTTTTGCAGGAAAGGATTATGGTAGTGTTAATACTGTGGGGTTTTCTTTTTTATGTCTTTTCAGAAAACCGACAAAACCAGGCCCCCTCAACTCAAAGAGGAGGTGCCCTTCTTGTAAAAATACACTTAAAGATTCTTGGGGGATAGCATTATGTAAGGAATGTATTAACAAACTAGTACAGGAACATTCCACTGAGCAGGGCAGTGATTTAGCGGCATCTGTTAAGGAATTTTCCAGTACCTTTTGAATCCTTTAAGACCTTCTTTGAAGTGTTTCAGATCCCACAGCTGCAGACTGCTCCTCCTTCAGTACAAGCGACACTACCCTCCACTAGTGCAGGCCCTTCAGTAGCCCTTAGGGAGGAGGCAGAAGAGGAGCCTGACAGTGCAGCATCTGGCTCCCAAGAATCAGAGGGTGAAGTCCTGGAAGGGGATTCCAGAAAACCCTCCCGATACAAACTCTCATTAGAAGAGGTCGACCATCTTCTGGGAGCTATTCATACCACATTAGGTATACAAACTGAAAATAAACCTTTATCCCTTCATGATCAAATGTATGAGGGTTTAGGAGAACAGGAAAAAACATTTTCCTGTTCATGAAGTTATAATGGAGGCAATTAAGAAAGAATGGCAGAAACCAGAAAGAGCCATTCTTTTCTAAACCCTTAAAAAGACGGTTTCCATTTTCAGATGACGAATCATCAGTATGGAACAAACCCCAAAGCTAGATGCAGCCTTCTTACAGGTTTCGAGGCACACGGATTTAGCTTTTGAGGATATGGGGGTCTTATCTGAAGCAATGGACTTAAAGTCATGGGACTCCACAGTGGGAAGCCTAAAGCCAGCCATGGCAGTCACGGAAGTGGCCAGAAATGTAGAGTTCTGATTGAACCAGATTCAGGCACACATCAAGGAAGGAACTGCAAAGGAGTAGGTTTTATCCTATTCTCCCACTCTTCTGTGAGGTATCGCGGATGCATCAGCAGAGCTGGTATGCATGGCAGCCAGTCTTCATGGGCATTTTTTTTTTAATTTGGAGGAGGGGCCTTTTCAGCCAAGCACGCCCTACAGCCTGCATACCTAGGCTGGTAAGCATCGGCTCTAGCCAACTCTATAAGAAGGGCCCTATGGCTAAAGACATGGCAGGGTGACTGTGCATCTAAAGCCAAACTTTGCGGGAACCCTTTTCCAGGGGACCTGCTGTTTGGGCCGGGGTTAGAGAAAGTGCTGGACCGTACAGCAGACAAAGTAAGCGTTCCCGCTGAAACGTAAAGCAACCTGAATTCAGCCACACCAGAATAAAGGGAAGCAAAGAGGGGACACAAAATCATGTTTTTCAGCACCCAAGGCGGAGAACCAGAAAAGACCTTGGGTCCAGAGAGGGAAAGGCAAGGGAAGAGCGATTTTTCTTCCTCCTGAGCAAACCAGAAATAAACAATGACAAAGTAGTCTCAGTGGGAGGTTGACTGGGTGCCTTCATCTCGCAAGGGGAAAGGATATCCTCCAATCTGTTTTATTTTGAGAACAGTAAGAGATGGGTATTACCTAGAGTTCTCAATCACCCCAAGCAGGGTTTACAACACCAAGCTTCCAAAGAACGGAGAAAAGGCCAGAGGGTTAATGAGTTCCATAAAGGATCTCAGGAAACAAGGTGTAATCATCAAGGTACCAAAGGAAGAAAGAGGGCAGGGCTTCTACTCCCATATATTTGAAGTACAAAAACCCTTGGGAAAGGTCAGACCAATCCTCAGCCTCAAACCCTTAAATCTATCCATAACTTACAAAAGATTTAGAATGGATTCCATGTACTCAGTGAAGGCTCTGTTACCACCAAACTGTTATATGGTTTCCCTAGATTTAAAAGATGCGTACCTTCACATACTGATACACCAAAGTTGTCAGTTTCTAAGGTTGGCAAAAGAAACCTTACAACTTCAATTCCGAGCTCTACCCTTTGGCCTCTCTTCCTCACCCAGAATTTTTACAAAAATTCTCTGACACCATTACGACTAAAAGGCATATCCATCATTTAAACGACCTTCTCCTTTTTGCAGAATCTCCCAGGAGATTGCTAGAAAACCTCAAATACACAGACTTTCTTGGAAAGTCTAGGTTGGTTGAGAAGTGTAGAAAAATCCAATCTACAACCCACGCAATAAAGTATTTGGGATATATAATAGATTCAACAAAGAATATTCCTACCCAAGGAGAAGATAGAAAAAATTCAAAAAGAAATAAAAACAATACAGGCCAATCTACCATGTTCAGTAAGAAAAATCATGTTAACGCTGGGGTTGCTAACATCTGCAATCCCAGCGGTACAATGGGCAAGCCTACATTTTTCGGCCACTGCAGATGTTCCTATTAAGGATATGGGATCACAAGCAGGAATCACTGGATACACAGGTATTAATACCAGCAAGGGTAAAAAAGACCCTATGGTGGTGAAGAGCAGAAAATATAAACAAAGGAAGGCTATGGATCCTACCAATTTCCCGAATCCTAACCACAGACTCAAATGGCATAGGATGGGTAGCACATTTAGACTCCCAAATAACACAAGGGACTTGGGAGAAGGAGAAGAGGATAAGGTCGTCTAGTTGGAAAGGGTTGAAGGCAGTATGGTTTGCGCTTCAGTCCTTCCACAGAGAGTTGAAAGGACATCGTGTACAGGTCAAGTCCTACAACTCATCGGTAATCTCCTACATAAACAGACAAGGGGGAACCAGAAGCGGAGCCCTGTGGTCTTTAGCAAAGGAAATCTTGAACTGGGGGGGGAAACGTACTCTTTATCAGCAGTCCACTTAAAAGGGGATTTAAACAAAGTGGCAGATTTCCTCAGGAGGAAGAAAGTGAGATAAGGCGATTGGGTACTAAAACAAGAGGTATTTGAGCAAAATACAAAAATTTGGGGAACACCTCCGGTGGACTTATTTGCTTTTGAGAGAAAGCAAGAAAGTTCTAGTGTTCTCCCTGAGAAGATGGAGCGCTCTTGGTAGATGCATTAGCACAAAAGTGGACGTTCAAAAAATGTTATGCCTTTCCCCCACCAGTACTACTACCAGCGGTAATAAGAAAATTGCGTACAGAGAACACATCACTGATTCGCCATAGCACCTCACTGGCCCAGGAGACCGTGGTTCTCTATGCTCAAAGAACTCGCCATAGAGCCCCCCTGGTTGTTACCAATCCAGGAAGATTTACTCTCCCAGGGCCCAGTGTACTGTCCGCAGGTGGAAAGGTGGAATTTAGCCGCCTGGTATCTGAGGAGCAGCTGCTAAAAGCAAAAGGGTTCTCAAGCCGTTTAATAGAGACACTGCTGAAAAGCAGGAAGATTGAGACATGTAATATCTACCAAAGAGTATGGAAATGTTTTAGCAGATGGTGCACAGAAAACAACTTCAAAGCACAACGCTCAGTGGCAGTCTTAGTCCTTTATCTACACCACTCTGTAGAAACTCTAAGTCTCAGTACATTAAAGAGTCAAGTGTCAGCACTGTCGGTTTACCAGGAAAGAAGTTTAGCATCAAATCCATTGATAATCAGACTCTTTAAATCTGTGAACAGGCAGAGTACAGCCTTTCCAAAATGGGACCTGTCATTAGTGTTGGAAACTATGACCGCAGAACCCTTTGAACCATTAAATTGCAGCCTGAAGATGCTGACACTTAAAGCAATCTTCTTGGTAGCAATCACTACAGCCAAGAGGGTCTGTGAGATAGAAGCCCTATCAATTAGACCCCCCCTTTTGTCAGATTTTCCCAGGTCGCATAGTCTTTAAAATGGATCCGGGATTTCTGCCTAAAGTGCCCTTGAAATTTCACAGAGGCCAAGACATTGTGTTACCATCATTTTGTCCAAATCCTTCGAAAGAACAAGAAATAAAATTTCATAATTTAGACGTCAGGAGATGCGTCTTACATTATTTAGAGGTAACAAAAACACTAAGAGCCCTTTCACACCGAGCCGCCTATAGTGTCGGCGGTAAAACGCCGCTATTTTTAGCTGCGTTTTACCGTTGGATTAACAGCGCATTTCGGCCGCTAGCGAGGCGCTTTTACCCCCCCCCCACTAGCGGCCGAGAGGGTTAAAACCGCCCGCAATGCGCCGCCATAGCGGCGTTCTGCCGGCGGTATCCCAGCGCTGCCCCATTGATTTCAATGGGGAGCAGCGGTGGAGGAGCGGTAAACACACCTCTCCTTCACCGCTCCAAAGAAGCTGCTGGCAGGACTTTTCCTGACGTCCTGCCAGCGCAGCGCTCCGGTGTGAAAGCCCGAGGGCTTTCACTCTGGAGACACTGCTGCAGCTGTTTGAGGGCGGATTGCAGGTGCTATTTTTAACGCTATAGAGCCTGCAAAATGCCCCCGGTGTGAAAGGGGTCTTAGACTGATTCTTTATTTATTTTAATTTCTGGAGCTAGGCAAGGGCTTAGGGCTTCAAGAAACACCATAGCCAGATGGCTAAGAGACGCCATTGAACAGGTATACAAGTTAGGAGGCATGCAGATTCCAGAGGGTATCGGGGCACACTCCACAAGGTCAATGGCAGTGTCACAGGCAGAGAGAGCTGGAGCAATGCTGGAACAGATTTGTAAAACGGCAACCTGGTCCAGCTTTGCCACTTTTGTAAGACACTATAGAGTGGACCTGTGGTCAGCCAAAGATCAGACCATTGGACGCAAGGTCTTACAAGCTGTGGTCCCGCCCTAGCGGTAAGTGCTCGGATATCCTCTCAGGTGGCTGTCCTGAAAGATGTTTAGGGGAAAAACAAAGTTACTTACTGGTAAGTCTTTCCCGGAGTCTTTTAGGACAGGTACCCACCCAAATGTATATTAAGACAGGAAATGTGATATAGTTGACTGTGTATCATATGTTCTTGTATCTCCCCAGCGGACTGGAGGTGCTCTTTAAAGAACTGAGGAGCCAGCAGGGGAGGAGGAAATTTATAGAAGGCTGGCGTGGTGTTTCCTACAGAGGGGAGGAGCCAAGGTCTCTCAGGTGGCTATCCTGAAAGACTTCAGGAAAGAACGTTACCAGTAAGTAACTAACTTTGTGGGGTTTTTTTGGGGGGGGGGGTTTTTTGTTTTTGTTTTTTGCATTCCTAAATATTCCACTTATCGTATGCAGAGTGCCCTAGTTGCTATAATTACAAGCGTGCAGATTGCCCTCAAAGTCTATTCATGTGATTGCCTCTCTGTTTTCCCAGAAGCTCTTCTCATACTTAAATTCTGCCCCTAATCATGCGACTACTAGACAGACCCTACCATTTAGCATATCTGTATGGGGAGGAGCTAGTGTCCAATGAAGTTTACAAACTCGGGTACAAAAAAGTCACTTCCAACGCTAATAGGTCTTCCAAGGTGTGGAGTAACAGATGTCAAATAAAATGGTGGTGTGAAAGGTGTATATATGGTATCCAAAACTGGGTGGATGCTGCCTAACTCAGATGGGGTAATCTGAAAGGAACTACAAGAAAAACAGAAATAGAAGACACACACCCCTAGTGCATTACCAAAGATAATTTTAATAAAAATGTTTTATATGAAAGTGGGTACTCACAAAATGCAACTGACCAAAGGTCATAAAAACAATGCATGGACATGCACAGAACACGGGGTACAGCTAACGTGTTTCAGGGGCTCACCCCCTTCCTCAGAGCTAGGATGAGGAAGGCGGTGCGCCCCCGGAAGGCATTGGCTGTACCCTGTGTTCTGTGCATGTCCATTCATTGTTTTTATGGCCTTTTGTCAGTTGCATTTTGTGAGTACTTCAATTTCTGTTTTTCTTGGATTTTACAAACTCCCTTTATATCTGTCGTCATAAAGATCATTATTTAATTTTTTTTTCTCAAGTAAATTGTAGTTCCACCTTAAAGTGATTGTAAACTCAGTATAACCGCTTTTACATACAGGTAAGCCTATAATAAGGCTTACCTGTAGGTACCGTGAATTTCACTGTACCCGCATGTGCCGATGTCATGGGCACATGCGCACTGAAGAAACGGCTCGCTCATGCCATTTCTTCAGCTGCTGAACCGGTTCCGGAGGCTCCTGCATGAATGCGTGGGAGTGATGTCATTGCGGCTCTGGCCAATCACAGCGCCGGAGCCTGCGAACCCAGGAATAACTCTGGGACGACATGTCGCCTGTCACAGCGCTGTACCGGGACTGCTGCAACAGCATTGTTCTAAGGGTTGACACTTTAGTGAGTAAATTGCACAGTTTAATTTGGATGTTAGAGAGGGGAGAACAAGGTGTTATAGCCTGGACCTAAAGTTAATTTGTAGCCCTCACTAAATGCAAAAAAAAAAAAAAAAAATGGGTGCATTTTGCATTTTGAACGATCAGTTTATATAGGATGCTGTAACATTTTGAATCTCTTGTCTGAAAAATGAATTAACTACTTGACCACTGGGCACTAAAACCCCCTTCCTCACCAGACCAATTTTCAGCTTTCAGTGCTCACACTTTGAATGACAATTACTGTCATGCAACCCTGTACCCATATGAATTTTTTTTTTTCATACAAATAGAGCTTTCTTTTTGTAGTATTTAATCACGTGGGGTTTTTATTAATTGTGTTTAAAATGAAAGTCTGAAAATGCTGTAAAAAAAAAAAAAAAAAAAAGTTATAAAATTTTGCAAATTACTAATCTTTCATAATAAATGTTGGCCAAATTTTATACTGCTACATATCTTTGGTAAAAAAAAAAAAAAAAATCCAAATCGGTGTACATTACTTGGTCTGTGTGAAAGTTAGTCTACAAGCTATGGTGCCACTCATTGAAAATTGATCACCCAGTATACTGCGTGTGTGTATATATATCTAATTTCTTGAGGCCCTAACAAGCCAGGACAGTACAAATACACCCCCCCCCCCCCCCCAAATTACCCTTTTTGGATAGGTAGACATTCAAATTTTGGAAAGTTATTTGGAAAGAAGCATGGTGAGTTTTTGAAGTTGTAATTTTTTTTTTCCCCACAATTCTTTGCAAAATCAAGTTTATTTTATTTCTTTTACAAAAGTGTCATTATCAGGTTATTTCTCACACAGCATATGCATACCCTGTTTCCCCAAAAATAAGACCTAGCGTGCTTGTCGGTGATGGCTGCAATATAAGCCCTACCCCCCAAATAAGCCCTAGTTAAAGTCCTTGTAGGTCTTATTTTTAGGGCATACCGATCGGTATGAGGAGGGGGAAGATGAACTGGACATGTCGGTTTGTTTATAAGTGATCGCTCCGTCATTTGACGGAGTAATCGTGTGGTAAACAGCCGCTGTCAGCGGCCATTTACCGTCATGTTTCCGGGTCCAGAGGGACCTGGTGGTCATGAATATTCCCGGGGGCGCGTGGGAGTAAGATTCTGAGAGGACGTCCATGGAAGCCCTCCCAGAATAAGCCGACCGCGCTGCAGCCGTCTTTTGGCTATGACCCGGCTGGCAATTGGTTAAACATCGTTAACTGACTTAAAGTGTATTTCCACTTTTTGCAGCCAAATTGGGATAACACCTACTTTGTATTTATTTTCATTCACATAGCATAACTTAAAAAAAAAAAAAATACAAAATCTCTGCTTACCATTTTAAAACTTTTTTTTTTTTTTTCTACTAACTCTAGGACTGAAAACACTCCTACTTAAAGCTGGGTTCCACTCAAATTTTTAACTTAATCTTACCCCCCTTCAGTTAATTGCATAGATGTTCAAATGCCACCCGAAAATTTTTTTTATTGCTGTAATTACCTTTATATTGTACTTTATTGTGAAACTTCCTGTCTCTCCTCCCATGGGAGTAGGCGTGTTTATTGCCTTTCCCTGGCTCCTGGGAGCTTAGTGTCAGGCTTCCCAAGATTCAATGCGGAAACAATGATCATGCACATGAACAAGCTGTTAATGAACAGCATTCACCGCATCCAGGAAATCAATGCTTGTGGGCTTCACATGCCCACAAGCAAGATGAAAACGGCCAGCATCACATTTCTTAAGTTATTCTTCAGTACGAAAACAGACAGGTGGAAATATTACACCCAAACTGTGAGTATTATTTTGGGGTTAGCAAAGTGTCTCAATGACCTAAAAAAAAAAAAGATTGGTTGCCGGACTCCCACTTTAATATGAGGTGGGTAAGGAGTTAAAAATTTCCATAATTATCCCTGCCCTTGTCCTGGCAGGTTTCCTTGTATGCAAACTTTGAACACTGCAATAAAGAAGAAGAAAATAGATTTTTATAGGCAGCATTAGAGAACACACTTATGTAAAAAAAAAAAAATCTCATTTTTTTTATTGTATTCAAAATTTTAAGTTTATGTTGCCTGTAACATATGTTAAAAAAAAAAAATCAGTGAACAGATGTTCATTACAATATGAAATTATTTGGCCAGAGTGACACTTTTTTTTTTTTTTTTTTTTACCTTACGCTATTGCTCAAAATCCTATTGATGGGTTTCACAGTAAGCTACTTCCTTAGGAAAGGGGACAGTTTCATTTCAGTCACTTGTTTAATCTCAAAATATAACCTGCACAATATAGTGCGTACAAATATATATTTATAGCCCATATAATAATCATAACATGAAACCTTTCTGACATTTTATACATGTGTACCTGAAGTATAAAATTTAAATAATTTATAATATCTTTAAATGTATAAACCAGTCTGTCTGTGGAGGGGACTATCTCAAAGAATGCAGGCTGTGACAAAGCCCACACATGAGGAAGAAATAGAAAAGCCATTGGCATACAAGGTCTCAGAGGCGGTTCTGACGATCAACTGGGGGAGGTGTAAGCCTCAATAAGAGCAGTAAGGGAATTAACAGCTGCAAATAAGCTGTGGGAAAAGTTGGTAAAGTGTTCTGAATTGTACCTGTTTCCTTAAACGCTGCTCCCCAGAGGATGGAACTACTCAAATGGGCAAGATCACACTCTGAAGAGGAGAAATGAGACCTGCCCTATCCCGCTTCATCCATATGTATTCCTCCACCCCACTGATGGAAATCTGGTGGGTGTAGCCTATGCCCTGCATCATTTCCCCCTTAAACCCCCCCCCACCCCCATTGCAGGGTGGAACACACTTTGGAGGCATGGGGACACCACCACGCACATATCTATCAGCAAGCTGCCCCCACCACCACCACCACCAAACTGCCTGTCTGGGATTGCAAGCATCAACTTAATTTTCTTTCCATGATGGAATCTAAGGTCGGCATCCAGTGGCACAGGGACCACAGGCAAAACAAAATACAACAAAAAACATGAAAACAAATAAATGATGATAGTTCTGATGGCAAGGGAGCTTTCCATATTGTACATACACATATGACAACATTGTTTCCCATATATCATCATCTCGCACACATCAAATACCAAACCAACTATCATTTTGTATACAATAAAAACAATAAAAATTACTATGCAAGTGTGTTCTCCAATGCCTATCCCTATTTCTTTATTGTACATCACAGGACACAGAGTTAGGCTAATATTCATTACCTACTGGGTTATACGCCATCTCTAGGTGAATGGACACTGGTAGACAAAGTTTAGACAGGAAGTGATCCCCTATATAACCCCTCCCATACAGGAAGTACTTCAGTTTTTCTTTTACCAGTGTCTGCAAGATGGATGGGCATGTTTTGTTGAGCTCTCTGAGCTCCAGATCTTTAGTCCCACAAACGGTTCTTAAAGGAATCAAGGGCTGACCGATTGGATCCATTTGACACAGGCTTGTATGTTTAGATAAATGGTACCCAAGCCTCACAAAGAAGATGTAAGGATCCTGTGAGGTTTTGCCTGTAAAGCAACCTCCAGGCGCTGGTCTCTGCGTAGTGGAATCATCAACACTACAGAGCTAAGGCATGCCTTGAGTGCTATACAGGTCCAAGGGAGTGGACCCTAAAACATGAAAAGGGTACCCAGTCCTTGAAGCTCCTCAAGTGACTGCCCTATCAGGGTTCAGTCCGACAATGCCACTACAGTGGCCTATATTAACCACCACGGTGGTTCAGCTCTGAAAGCGGCGAACCACATACTAGCCTGGGCAGAGGGACATGTGTCGGTTCTATCGGCGGTTCATATCCCGGGTGTAGAGAACTGGAGGGCAGATCATCTCAGCCGCCTGCAGATCTGCCCAGGGGAATGGCCCCTACATTCGAGGGTGTTCCTGGAAATTTGCCAGTGTTGGGGATGGCCAGATGTCGATCTATTGGCATCCAGGTTTAACAAGCTACATCAGTTTCTGTCCCGAACAAGGTATCGTAATCGGAGCAGATGCTCTGGTAGTTCCATGGAGTTTGTACTCTCTGGTTTATGCTCCCCCCTCCCCTCCTTCCACATTTGTTGCAAAGGATTCTGAGAGAGGGGTTTCCAGTCATTCTGTTAGCATCAGCCTGGCCCAGAAGGCCCTGGTTCCTGGAGATTGT
Organism: Aquarana catesbeiana; assembly: GCF_042186555.1. Lineage (NCBI taxonomy): Eukaryota > Metazoa > Chordata > Amphibia > Anura > Ranidae > Aquarana > Aquarana catesbeiana. The sequence continues at coordinate 865,639,132 of NC_133324.1, forward strand.
ACTGTCTCTCAAGGTCCTATATCCCACCCCAATTTACAGTCTCTAAATTTGACGCCATGGCTATTGAAGCCAGGGTGCTGAAGGATCATGGCATCTCAGGACCAGTGGTGTCTACCCTAGTGAATGCTAGAAAAGCAGTCACTAGGAAGATTTATCATAAGGTCTGGAAGACTTATATTGCTTGGTGTGAAGCCAGAAAATGGCATCCTCTGAAATACGTGATTGGGAGAATTCTCTCCCTTCTACAGTCGGCTGTGGAAATCAGATTGGCTTTGAGTATAATCAGAGGTCAGATTTCGGCCCTGTCAGTATTCTTCCAAAGACCTTTAGCCTCCAATTTGCTGGTCTAAACCTTTATGCAGGGGGTAACTCATTTGCCCCCCACCCATTAGGTCACCTATGTGTCCTTGGGACTTAAATTGGGTGCTGTCTATGTTACAGAAACAACCATTTGAGCCTATCAAGGAAATTCCATTAGTCTTGCTGTCATGCAAGCTAGCCTTCCTGATGGCCATCACCTGGGCTAGAAGGGTGTCGGAATTGGCCCTTTCATGTAAGGAACCATACCTAATTCTTCACCACGACAAGCTGGTGTTGCGTCCTATTCCATCTTTCTTACCAAACGTGTTGTCGGCCTTTCATTTAAATCTGGACATTGTTTTGCCTTCGTTTTTTTTTTTTTTTCTCTCTCAGCCTCGTTTGGCGGAAGAGACACGACAGCATTCCCTGTATGTCGTCCAGGCAGTCAGTTTATTTGTCTAGATCTGTGGAGATCCGAGGATCAGATTCCTTTTGTTTTACCAGAAGGACCTAAGAAGGGGCAGGCAGCTTCCATCGCCAATTGGGTCCGTCAGTTGGTCATTCAGGCCTATGGTCTGAAATGTAAGGCCCTTTAGGGTGGGAGCTTCCAAGGAGTGTAGGTACCTCCTGGGCTTTTCGCCATCGGGTATCTGTAGCTCAGATTTGTAAGGTTGCTACCTGGTCTACAGTGCATATGATCACAACATTTTATCAGGTGGATGTTTAACCACTTCGCTATCCGCCCATAGTCAAATGATGGCCTGAGATGGGATCTCCCATCCTGGGTGGCCGTCATATGACGTCCTGGGCTTCGCGGCATTGCTTGGGACCCGGTGCGTGTGCCCGGCGGCCGCGTTTGCCGCCGGGCACCCGCGATTGCCCGTTAACCGAACAGGACCGTGGATCTGTGTGTGTAAACAAAAAAAAAAAGTTTGTTTTTTTAAAAAAAAAAAATTGGGATATTTATTATAGCAAAAAGTAAAAAATATAGTGTTTTTTTCAAAATTGACGCTCTTCTTTTGTTTATAGCGCAAAAAATAACCGCAGAGGTGATGAAATACCACCAAAAGAAAGCTCTATTTGTGGGGAAAAAAGGACGTCAATTTTGTTTGGGTACAATGTCACATGACCGCGCAATTGTCGTTTAAAGTGCGACAGCGCTGAAAACTAAAAATTGGTCTGGGAAGGAAGGGGGTGAAAATGCCCTGTATTGAAGCGGTTAAGCCGAGGATTCGGCTTTCGGCCGCAGTGTACTGCTGGCTGTCGTATAAGGTCTGATGGCTATTGTTTGGCAGGGTGTCTCCCTCCACCTCAAGGCTATTGCTCTGGGATGTCTCCAGTAGGTAATGAATATTCGCCTAACTCTGTGTCCTGTGATATACTCAAAGAAAAGGATTTTACAGGTAAGTATGATGAAAAAATCCTATTTCTTTATTGTACATCATGGGACACAGAGCCTAAGTAATAACTTAATGGGTTATGGGCCACCTTCAGGTGTGGACACTGGTATACCCAATACAGGAAGTTTACTCCCCTATATAACCCCTCCTCCTTCCAGGAGCACCTCAGTTTTTTTGGCAGTGTCTAAGGTGTTGGTCTCAGTCTTTGAAGGTTTACTAACGCAGCCTGCCATGATGGGTGAGTTTGGATCTGTCTGTTACAGCAGTATCCTGCAGCGAGGATAAGGTAAAGGAAGAAGCTCAGGAACTGTAAAAAGTCCACCTATGCCTTTTTTTCTTCCAAAAATATAAAAAACATTGTATGCCTTAAGATCTTCACTAGAGGGAGTAAATTACACATACCTTGGTACGTTCCTTCTCAGCAGCTCTGTGTCCAGCTAGACAGCGTGTGTGGTCCCAGCAGCCAAAAGGGGGGTTCTTAATTGAACAGATGACGTTTCCTCTTCTGAGAAAACTAAGTGGGATACAGCAGCAGTTCATAAACAATATATTGTCATGTATAAAGGCTCCTATTAAAACAAGTCACTCCCTGCATAAAAATCTTGCAAAGGGGAAAGCTAGGAGGCAAACATACTACTGCTAATAAAATTCCCCCCTCCCCACCCGGAGAGGTGCTGTGACGCTTCCAATATAAGTATTCCATTGCTATATCAGGCCTGTGAAACTTGCCTTTTATATAAGCCACGATCTCATGGAGGAGATATTGTTGTGCCCTAGCCCTTGTAGTACGTTCAGTCTATGGAAACCGTGTCAGACGGCGTTTGAGCCTCCTCCTGCCGTCAGTCCGCGCGCGGACTAGTGTTAATGAAACAAGAAGGGGGCGGGTATTGGAAAAAGGGGGCGTAGCCTAAAACAGGCGGCGGGACGTAGAGTCCACGTGGAGCACATGGAGCACACAATGAGGGGTGGAAGACGCTGAGGATGCCAATCAGGCTCACACCTAAAGCTTTTTATACAGACGCTCTCATTATTCCAAGGTCTCTATCAGAGCAACTGAAGAGAGGAAGTCTGACACACAAGGACACAGGCGCGCTGGGGCACGTAAGGGATGTATACAGGCATTTCCAGTACAGGAAATACAATAATTAAGCATCAAAAGCTGATCTTTATGGTGGCATTTGTTTGCTAGACTATTGCTCAGCAAGTAGTATATTTGTCTTAAAGTGCCTCTGCTTTTTGTGCTTAGCATTATAACTTCCAGAGCTACCACAAAGGTACCAAAAATTCCACCCCCAGGCACTGGGAACTCCCAGTCATGCTAACACACTGTCATCCTCGCCAGAGATACCAGATATGGCAAGCCAGGGTGAGTCTTTGAAACCTATTGGTAGTGCAACTGCTTCTTACACTTCAGCCCCTGTATACGTGACTGAAGATGCATTTTCCTCTGCCCTGCAGGGCTTAGAAGGAAGATTTGCAGCTTTAATCACATCCTCCATCAAAATGGATAGGAAGCGTGCTAGATCCCCTTCCCCCACCTCAAACCCTTTACCAAGGGAACAGTGGGCACAGGATGAGGTATTACCCTCAGGCGATCACATGGAAAAACAAGCAGATTATTCCTCTGCAGAGGAAACAACAGTTGATGAACCTTTTGCAACCTTGCAAACTGATAGATTGATGGTACTAGCTCTTACAGAGATGGTTAGTTCTACTTTCATGCTACCCCTAACACAGTCAGCTGAAAGTTCGGTTTCTTCCTTGGGTTCTTTAAAACCTTTACAGCCTTTTCATGCGTTTCCGGTCCATGCATTCCTAGAAAAGCTTATTTATGCTGAATGGGATGACCCAGATAAGCATTTTCTCCCTCCAAAGAGATTCTCAGTTCTCTATCCCATGGAGGAGAAATTTACCAAAAGATGGAAGGTACCAGCAGTTGACGCTGTGATTTCCAGTGTGAATAAAAATTTTATTTGTCCAGTAGACAATGCACAAATGCTTAAAGATCCAACAGCTAAAACGTTGGAATTTCTGTTAAAATCCTCTTTTTCCTTGGCAGGGGCCCTTTCTCAGCCTGCAGTTGCTGCAATAGGCATTTGTCAGTCCCTAAAGGACCCGTTCAAAGAGGCCCTTGAGGAGGTCCCTGCACAACAGTTAGTTGGCCGAACTACCAAAGGCGCCATGTTTTACCATAAACGCTATGAAAGACTCTATTCACCAAGCATCCCGCCTTGCGCTTGTGCTAATACACATGCTTAGGACCCTGTGGTTAAAAAAATGGTCAGCCGAAGCACCTTGCAAAAAGCTTCTGACCAGTTTCTCTTTTCATGGGGAACGACTATTTGGGGATGATTTGGATAAATACATCCAAAGGATTTCTAGTGGGAAGAGTACTCTTTTGCCCTTCAAAAGAAAGTATAAACGTCCTTCATTTAAACAGACTTTTTCTCCTGCGCCAGGGGCATCCGCCTCTAGGCAGTGGTGACGGCCTCCGCCGTCAGACTTTAGAGAAAAACCTCAGGGTCAGAACCAGGCACAAAGGAAGACCTGGGGCCGCAAATCTGCAAAGAAGAATACTAAAGCCTCATCATGAGGAGGCGCCCCCCTCACCAGAGAGGGGAGAAGACTTCTGAAATACTCAGAAGTCTGGCAAAAGGATATTCAGGTCAGATGGGTCATCTCCACGGTGTCTCTAGGATACAAACTAGAATTTCGGGAGTTTCCACCGTCCCTTTTCTGAGATCAAATGTTCCCAAAGATCCAGGGAAAAGGAAATCTCTGTTTCAAGCATTAGACCGATTATTGGCTCAGGGGGTGATTATACAGATCCCCACAGAAGAGCAAGGTTTGGGGTTTTTATTTAAACCTGTTTACTGTACCAAAACCAAATGGAGATGTCAGACCCTTTCTAGATCTAAGGAATCTAAATCAATTTCTGAAAATCTGCTTCTTTCGCATGGAGTCAATCAGGTCAGTAGTTTCAATCCTACAGGAAAGAGAACTTTTGGCGTCCCTATATTTCCCGCTCACCAAAGGTTTCTGCGATTCGAAGTAGAACAGCAGCACTTTACAGTTTGTAGCCTTGCCCTTTGGGCTGGCTGCAACACCCCGGGTGTTCACAAAAGTACTGGCTCCACCTCTAGCCAGGTTAAGGGCACAGGGCATAACAGTCTTGGCGTACCTAGACGATCTATTGTTAATAGACCAGTCAGTGGCTCACTTGGAACAAAGTGTACGCATTACAACCAGTTACCTGGAAAGTCTGGGTTGGATTCTCAACCTAGAGAATTCTTCCTTAAAACCGCTAAAAAAGCTGGAGTATTTGGGCCTGATCATAGACCCATCCCAGAAAAAGGTGTTCTTGCCTCCGGCAAAGATCAGCTCCGTACGAGAGCTGGTGCGGCTGGTCAGGTCGAAAAGAAATTCCTCAATTTGCCTTTGCATGAGGTTGTTAGGAAAGATGGTGGCTTCATTCGAAGAAGTCCCCTATGCTCAGTTCCATTCAAGACTGTTGCAAAACAGTATCCTGTCTGCTTGGAACAAAACGACCCAAGCTTTGGACTTGCCAATGCAGCTGTCCCCAAGAGTGTCCCTAAGCCTCAGTTGGTTACTAACCCAGAATCTACTGAAAGGAAAATCCTTCAGACCAATTATCTGGAAAGTAGTAACGACAGATGCCAGCCTTTCAGGCTGGGGAGCAGTACTAGAAGACGACTGTCCAGGGATAGTGGTCAAAGACCGAAAGAGCCTTGCCCATCAACATCCTAGAGATACGGGCAGTGCGTCTGGCTTTAAAAGCCTGGACTTCCAGGTTAAGGGGTTGTCCTGTCAGGATCCACTACGACATTGCCACGGCTGTGGCCTATATCAATCATCAAGGGGGCACCAAGAGTCTCTCAGCGCAGAGAGGGGTGAACCATATTCTAACTTGGGCAGAAAGGAATATTCCGTGCCTATCAGCAGTGTTCATTCCGGGAGTAGAGAATTCGCAGGGGGACTACTTAAGTCGCCAGCAGTTATTCCCAGAGGAATGGTCTCTTAACTCCGACATTTTTCGGGCTGTTTGCCAAAGATGGGGGACTCTGGACCTAGATCTTCTAGCCTCCAGATTCAACATGAAGTTGGTCAACTTTGTGTCTAGGACAAGGGATCCACTCGCATGCGGGACAGATGCATTGGTGACTCCGTGGGATCAGTTTTCACTGATCTATGCATTCCCCCCTATTCAGTTGCTATCACGACATCTTTGCAGAATCAAGCTGGAAAGAAAGCTGATAATTCTGGTAGCACCAGCATGGCCCAGAAGGTCATGTATGCAGAAATCGTAAAGATGGCAATAGAGGATCCATGGTCCCTTCCACTAAGGCCAGACCTGCTCTCACAGGGGCCGATATTCCATCCTACTTTACGAACGCTAAATTTAACGGCCTATCTATTGAAACCCACATTCTGAAGAAACGTGGGCTTTCCGGGTCAGTTTTCTCTACTTTGATTAATACAAGGAAACCAGCTTCCAGAACTATATATTATAGAGTCTGGAAGGCTTATGTTTCCTGGTGTGAATCCAAGGGTTGGCACCCTCGGAGATATATCATAAGCAGAATTCTTGCTTTTCTACAATTAGGTGTAGAGATGAAGTTGGCCTTATTATTAAGGGCCAAGTCTCAGCCTTATCGATCTTATTTCAGAGACCGCTTGCTACGCATTCTTTATTCCGGGGTTTTATGCAAGGGGTGATGCGTATTAATCTGCCAGTTAAATCACGTTTGAGCCCTTGGGACTTTAGTTTTGTTAGTGTTACAAAAACAGCCATTTGAACAGATACAGCATATTCCCTTAGTCCTTCTGACAAGGAAGCTGGTGTTCTTGGTTGCTATATCCTCAGCAAGGAGGGTTTCAGAATTGGCTGCTCTTTCTTGTAAAGAGCCATATTTGATTATACATGAGGACAGGCTGGTGTTGCGACCTTGTCCAGATTTTTTGCCAAAGGTGGTCTCAGGTTTTCACCTGAACCAAGATATCCTGCCATCGTTTTTTCCAAAACCATGTTCCGGGGAAGAAAAGTCACTACATTGTTTTGATGTGGTGAGAACAGTGAAAATCTATTTAAAGGCAACTGCTCAGATTCGTAAGACTTATGTCTTATTTATTCTGCCAGAGGGCCCTAAGAAAGAACTGGCGGCGTCGAAATCCACTGTCGCTAAGTGGACTCGGCAAGTGATAATTCAAACTTATGATTGAAGGGGTAAGATTCCCCTTTTTCAAGTTAAGGCGCACTCTACCAGATCGGTTAGTGCTTCTTGGGCAGTGTATCACCAGGCCTCCCTGGCTCAGATTTGCAATGCCGCAACTTGGTCTTCAGTAAATACATTCACAAAATGTTATCAGGTGGATGTAAGGAGGTATGAGGATATTGCCTTCAGGCACAGTGTGCTGCAGGCAGCAGTGTAAGTCCTCAGGTCTGGGGGTGCCCTACGTGTTGTCTCTCCTTCCCCTCAAATAGCAGTGCAAAGTGGATTTGCTTTTCGTAAATGACACCCAGTGTGACATAAAATATTGCAAAAAAAAACCCCGCCATTTTATTCTCTAGGGTCTCTGCTAAAAAAATATAATGTTTGGGAGTTTGAAGTAATTTTCTAGCAAAAATACTGATTTTAACTTGTAAGCAACAAGTGTCAGAAAAAGGTTTAGTCTTTAAGTGGTTAAACTGACCTAATTTACAGACGGAAGTTCTCTTTTATTCAAACAGATACTTTGTATCTCTTCTCTATCTCTCAGGGCTCATGCACACAGGATGTTTTTACAGCTGCTAGGGGCATTTGACATTTGTTTTTTTTGTTTTTTTTTTTATTGTCAAAAGAAGTTTATTGAGTATACAATGTTATAAAGATACATAAAGTAAGTTTACAAGGATCTATAAAGTAAGCTCATTGTTTTACAGTAGGGTTTATATAGGTAAATATCATGAAATTTCAAATATTAAACATTGGGTTCACGTAAACCTAAATTAAAGATATATATCATTTCCTTAGTTACTTTTGTAGGTATTTAAATGATTTATACCTACTATACATATTGTTTACAAGTAGAGTGTATATAGGTCAAATAAATTCTGATAATGAGCTTTAATCGTAAGGTGGAGAAAAGGAAAGAGAAAGAAGAAAAAGGGTTGAAAGGTAGAGGTATGGTCCACAAGGTTGTCCCGCTCGTCAGTTTATTATTCTTTTTAGTTTGCTTTGAAGCCTTAGAATGGGTGTCTCTGTAAGTCATTTAATCTGTTACCATGGCAACAGGACAGAGTCATTGAAGTTTGACAGGAACTGTTGTTTTATCCAAGGATGCCAAAGTTTTTCAAATTTTGGAATTTGATTTTGATCGATGGCTACCATCTTAGCATGGGACATTGTATTATTCATTCTGTGAATTGTTTCTGCTAGTACCAATGTAGGAGATTTCCATGCCTTGGCCACTGTTTGTTTTGCGACATTTGTTTTTTTTTTTTTAACTGCCTCCAAAAGCCCCTACATGTTAGCCTATGTGTCCATGCACACATAAACTGTCAGAGGCGTTTGGAGGCATAAGTGTTTAGTGGCGGTAAAAAAAAAAAAAAAAAAACAGCCAGTCTGTGCTTCCTGGAGCAGTAAAAATATGCTGTAAAAACAAAAACGCGCCAAGCCACGTTTAATGGTTTTAGTTTTTACATTTTATAGAGTGTTTAAAAAAAAAAAAAAAAAAAAACACGCAAAAACGCTAATGTAAAAACCTGGCTAAACATGAAAAAATGGGTGTTTATAGCACTGCTGTTTTTAAACGTCCTGTGTGCATGAGCCCTCAGCGCTGAGGAATGTTGATAAACATTTGCAGGCTTTTTTTTTTATTATATTTTTAAAAGCTCGGTTATGCACTTTTTACTTAGAATTGGAAATGGCTGATTAGGATTGTGAGGGGGGTTGAATCGAGATCATGTTTTTTTAACGATTAATTGTGCAGCTCTAGTTTTGGATAGCGTGAAGAGGAATTGGAACACCTTTCAGGTTTTTTTTTTGCTGCCTGTGACACCATTAGGGAAATTCACGCTCTCTATTTGTCCTGTGTACTGTTATCACCAAAAGTAAAAGCATCCCAAATCTGGGTTGTCCCCAGAACAGTAATCGTGGAATAATTTTCCAAACAGAATATTAGTTTTGGTGACCTCCCAGCATTCCCTCACTTTTTTTCTCTCACTTCCTGTTTTGACTGTGGGACATGAATTGAAGGGTAATCTCCCCAATGGGGCATAGAAAAAACGTCTCTCTGCCACACATCGCCACTTGCCGCTGCTACAACCACCAGGTTGGACCTCCTGGCCTGGACCTCCTGTTGGAGCACTCATCTCCACTGCTCCCACACTGCCATCACCCCCCTGGGACACCGCTACCCTCATAGGGATCGGATGCACACAGTTTGGGACAGCATACAGGACCAGTGCACTTGCTCACCAGGCTGGACCTCAAGAAATACAAACCCCCCCCCCTCTGGAGACCTGCAGTCTCCTTCCTGCAAGGGCCTTCTTTCGGCCCTCTCCAGATTGGAGCATACTTAGAATTACTCTTTTCTACAGTGGCTCTGTGGCGCCCTCTGCTGGGGAGCTCTCTCTCAGGCCGCCACGCCGGGTTTTGGGTGTCACAGGCCTGACGTGGACTGGGGGCGAACAATTCGTGGAGGTCCAGTGGTGTGTCTTTTTATCCCCCCAACCAACCATACCCCCCCCTTCTCTTTTGAGTGCTTCATTGGATACAAAGCAGTAACACATGCCCTCCAAGCAACATAATATGACATACCTCTGTGCTTGCGGATCCCTATCAGACACCCCTGAGGAAGAGTTTTATCTCGAAACGCGTCGGGTACTCTCTGGGTGTGTGCTCCATACACACCTGGAGTCCCATGATTGTGGATCTTTTTGCATGTTGTATTGCCATGTTTCTATGTTTATAACTTGTATCCTGTACCTCATGCCTCATCTATTGTACCCCCTATTTACCCGCATCCTTACCCCAATAAACACCCAAACTTTTGCAATCATACCTACATCTATTACACTCTTTATTATACTCTATTACTTATGAGTAGGTGTCCCCTTTAAAGTCCCCTAAGAGGATCAAATTTCCATTTCTCCCTGAAAATTTGGGATGTGGGTCCACCTTACTCAATAGACCAACATCGCACCGCCACCCCATATTTGACAATGGGGCATAGATGCCAAAAAAACTGACGGGTTATAACCCTACCTTACTCTAAAGGCAAAAAATATATATATTTTTTTTTCATTTTGGATAAAGTACAACTAAAGACTTTATTTTTTTTAAAGTTTTGGATAAGGTGGAGAGGGATTAAAACATCTGTCAGGTTTTTATTGTTTTCTGGGCCCCTGCTAGGGAGATTAACACCCCCCACCCCATTTGTCCTGTTTACCATTATCATTGAAAGTGAAAGTAAAGAAAATCCAACATTTTGGATTGCCCCCAGAAAGTAAATAAGAGGGGAAATTTTCCAATGGGGACACTGGTTCTGGGGGTTCCCTCTCGCTTCCTATCTATGGGACATGAAATTAAGGGAAATCTCCCCAATGGGGCACAGCTGGCCAAAAAAGCCTGATGGGTTATAACCCTTCCTTACTCAAAATTTCAAATCCTGAGCTACTAGCCAGGATAAATAAAATGATTGGCTACTAATAGGTACTGTACAATACTGCCTCAAGTAAATATGTGCTGTGTACCGAGTGCAGAGTTGAGGGGTGCGCTATGTACCAAGTGCAGGGTTGAGGGGTGCGCTGTGTACTACCAAGTTCTCTCCCCGTACAGAGCTCACCCCGCCTTCTCCCATTCCAGTACAGAGCTCTGTTCCCCACACATCCTTTGAAAAAAATGGGACTGCTGCAAAACCTGCCCCCCGTCAGCAGTCTGCATGGATAAGAAGGAGCTTCTGCGGTGGAGCTGGCAGGATCCTCCTCTCCTCCTTGCAAGGCACATTTATGTGGCTGCACAGTGTGCATCGGGCCAGAGGCTCGCCCTCCTCCACCCCCTAGCTGACCGGACCCCCCCCCCCCCCCTCCCCGAGCCGTGCTGGAAGACTTGCCCTTTGGTTATTTCCACTCTCCTAATGCGAGCAGGCGAGTGTAAATTTTGAGGGCTGTTAAAAGTTACAAATGAAGTAAATTCAATAACAAAAGAGACATGCCCGCAGAAAGTAATTGCACAGCTTTTGAAATTTTGAGAGATAGACACAGAAAAGCAAAGGTCTACATCAGTGGTCTCCAAACTGCGGCCCTTTGCTTGCTCTTATCTGGTTTTTGGGGCAATATTTCATCTTTGACACAAACAATGGGACACAATTCCTCCTAATGACACTAACAATGGGGCACAGTTCCTCCCAATGATGGGGCACAATTCTTTATATATATATATAAATATAATGTCACACAGTATCTCACAAAAGTGAGTACTCCCCTCACATTTTTGTAAATATTTTATTATGTCTTTTCATGTGACAAAACTGAAGAAATTACACTTTGCTACAATGTAAAGTAGTGAATGTACAGCTTGTATAACTGTGTAAATTTGCTGTCTTCTCAAAATAACCCAACACACAGCCATTAATGTCTAAACCGCTTGCAACAAAAGTGAGTACACCCCCAAGTGAAAATATCCAAATTGGGCCCAAGTGTCAATATTTTGTGTGGCCACCATTATTTTCCAGCACTGCCTTAACCCCCTTGGGCATGGAGTTCACCATAGCTTCACAGGTTGCCACTGGAGTCCTCTTCCACTCCTCCATGATGACATCATGGCATTGGTGGATATTAGAGACCTTGCGTTCTTCCACCTTCCATTTGAGGATGTCCCATAGATGCTCAATAGTGTTTAGGTCTGGAGACATGTTTGGCCAGTCCATCAACCTTTACCTTGGGCTTCTTTAGCAAGGCAGTGGTTGTCTTATATATTTATATATATATATACACCCATCTCACATACAGAGAGATATCAGGACCTTAAAGGATGTGAAAGTTGTTTACTGAGGTGAGCACATACACAATATTCGAATAAAAACTTTATTTTTATTGTACAAATGTTTTAAAACATAATTGAAGTATAAAATCATCCCACAGGGTATACAAACATAATTTTTATCACAGCGGCTAAATACTACAGCTTGAAAATTTTGGTATAAGGCCGATTCCCACTTCGTTTCGTGCATGTATTTCATTGCGTTTCCCAGAGTGTCTCTTGGGGTTATTTACTAAAGGCAAATCCACTTTGCACTACAAGTGCACTTGAAAGTGCAGTCGCTGTAGATCCGATGGGGACATGCAAGGAAAATAAATAGCATTTTGGCTTGCACATGACTGGATGATAAAATCAGCAGAGCTTCCCCTCCTTTCAGATCTACCCCTCAGCGAGTGCACTTTCAGTGCAATTTCAAGTTCACTTTGCACTTGTAGTGCGAAGTGGATTTGCCTTTCGTAAATAACCTCCTCTGCCTCTTCAGGGAATTTTTTGCATCTATGGAATCATCAAATGTCAGAAGAAACATTATGATACATTCATGTATCGTGTAGGTGTTGGTTTGATGGGACACAATTTTTCTCGCTGACCCCAGAGATGGGGCATTGTTTACTCCCACTAATGCTGGGACATTTTTCTACTTCTAGTGGCCACGGTCTGGCCCCCATATAATCGGAAGGACAGTAAACTGGCCTTTCGTCTAGAAAGTTTGGAGACCCCTGGTATACATAGTTGCTTTGAGACATCCTTTCTGTTACTCAGTTTTTAAAAATATTCACAAAATGGAATGAATATTTCCTTTGCATGTAGTCTGAGAGTTTCCAGAAGAAGGTGCCAAAAGATTATTTATGCCACTTTCATAACTATCAAATAAAATGTACCTGCTTTAAAAAAAAAAATCCTTTATTAACCACTTTAGCCCCGGAAGGATTTATCCACTTCCTGACCAGGCCATTTTTTGCGTCGCTTTAACTGACAATTGCGTGAGTCGTGTGACGCTGTACCCAAACAAAATTGACGTCTTTTTTTCTCTCACAAATAGAGCTTTCTTTTGGTGTCATTTAAACACCTCTGCTGGTTTTATTTTTTGCGCTATAAACAAAGACTGACAATTTAAAAAAAAAAAAAACATTTTTTTACGTTCTGCTATAGTACATATTCAAAAAATAAAAAAACAAATTTATTCACCAATTTATGTCAATATATAGTCTTCTACATATTTTTGGTAGAAAAAAATCACAATACGTGTTTAAATGTCCCCTGTGTGGGCAGCGTCCACATGTATAAATGACACTGACAGGCAAGGGGTTAACACTAGGGCGATCAAGGGGTTAACGGTGTTCCCTGGGTGTGTTCTAACTATGTTGGGGCTGAGCTTACTTGAACCCGATCACTGGGCACAGCAGATCTCCATGATGTCTCCTGTCAGAACAGAGATCCCCCTTATTTACATAGGCAGATCCCCGTTCTGCCTCTGTGTACCGCGAACGCTGGTCGCCGGCGGATATCGAGTTTGCGGGACCTGCGGTGTTCATGCACTCACAGTGTCACATGCACGGACTGCCGTACGGGTGCGGCGGTTTGCGATATCGAGCCGACCTGCCACCATATATATATATACAGTGGCTGGCCGGCAAGTGGTTAATGAATTATTTGATCTCACAATAACAAAAACTAGAAAAAAAAGCACAAAGTTGTACAGGTCTTTTTTATTTGCACCATCGTAAAGACATGGTTGCTCCCTATATCCATGCTGCAAATTTGCCTTTCCATTTTAGAAGTCCAATGAGTCCTTGCAGCTGTGAAATCAATTTATAATACAAAGCTGAAAGCTGTCATACCATATGCCCAACTCCTACCCCCCTCCAGATGGGCCCCGCCGAGCCGTTCCGCCCTTCGCCTGAGCCAAGCTGAATCAGTCGGCCATCCTCCACGCCCCAGCTGAGCGGACCTGCCCCCCGCCTGAGCCAAAACACTTGCCCTCAGCAATTTCCACTCAGTACCATTTACTTATGTATTTGGAGCTTCCAGATCGAATGGAACTTGAAGAGGAACTGAACCCAGAAAAAGACATGCAGGGGGCAGGTACAAGTCAACAGTATTGCCTGTGATCTCCCTACAGCAGACTTTTCCCCCATTACTGACTTATCATGCTTTGTTTCAGAATATGGGGTTTATTTACTAAAAGCAAATAGATTGTTTTGCTAGGGAAATAGCCTAAAGTGGTTGTAAGCCTCTGACATGAAAAATTAACATAGCACATATCGATAGTGTGTACTATCCTCAATAGTAACCTACCAGGGTATTAACTCTTCGCGTTAAAGCAGCACTTGCAAAATCAATGAAATGTGATGTGATCCACTGTGATGCAAAATACAATTCTCACACAAAAGCAAATAGTGAAAAATAATAAAAGTGCTCAGTCCCAACTTGGCAAATCCTTTCAGCATGTATTGCAATATATGGCATAAAATGCCATGTTATTTTCTTCAGCAATAGTATCCACTTCAGTGCCACCAATTCACTGTGTAAAGTTTAGATCCCCACTCACCAAATAAAGTTGACCGCCTTATTATATAACAAGAGGAGTCAAGAAGCGCTTAGTGGTCACCCAGGGACCAAGTGGTGTCCTCAGGACGCTCTCCGGTGTCACCAGTAACTCCAATGGTAGGGTTATAAAAAGAAAGAAGGGCAGACTTCTCATAGTGTAAAAATGCTTCCATTTTATTAGAATATCCATTGCCGGTTCACATATATAAATTGTTAAAACTTTGGCATCCAGCTAATGCAATAAAAGCAGGGAGCCGCTAGGTATCAGCATGCTTTCCACCTGCATAGAAAGTTGTGCACTGTGCATTCCAGCTTGACGGCTTTTAAAGACATCATGCAAAACTAAACACGTCAAGTTTGAAAGCGCGGTGTGTAACTTTCTATGCAGGTGGAACGCATGCTGATACCTACCTGCTTTCATTGCTTTAGCTGGATGCCTATGTTTTAACAATTTTTGTATGTGAACCGGAAATGGATAGTTTAATCAAATTTAAAGTGGTTGTAAACCCACATTTTGGACTTCTACCTATAGGTAAGCCTATAATAAGGCTTACCTATAGGTAGTGGAAATATCTCCTAAACGTGCGCCGTTTAGGAGATATTTCACTTGTAGTCCGCCGGAAATTCCAATGGCACATGCGCGGGAAATTAAGTGCCGTTTCTTCCCTAGCCTATGCCGTTAATCGTGGCTCCCATGCGCATGTGTGGGAGTGATGTCATGCGGCTTAGGCAAATCACAGAGCCGGAAGGAAGAGGGCCAGAAGATGGACGCTGCCCACACAGGGGACATCGATGGATTCTTTTGCAGGTAAGTGGCACATAATGGGCTATTATGCGATGCATACTAGTCTATTATGCTTCCCACTTGCAGGCTGCAGCAGCGAGCAAAAGCGGAAGTAAAACCCATCAGGGTTTACTTCCTCTTTAAGCATTTTTTCACTATGAGAAGCCGCCCGTCTTTCTTTTTATAACCCTGCCAATTGGAGTTACTGGTGACACCGCCACAAGGAAAGGACACTGGTGGCCGGAGGACACCACTTGGTCCCTGGGTGACCACGAAGTACTTCTTGAGGACTCTTGTTATATAATAAGGGGGTCAACTTCATTTGTGAGTGGGGTTCCAAACTTTTACACGTGGTGCATTGGTTGCACTAAAGGTGGATATTATTGCTGAAGAAAATAACAGTGCTAATAGATGTTGCAATACATGCTGGACGGACTTGCCAAGTTGGATAGTTGACATCTATTTGGGACTAAGCACTTTTATTATTTTTTACTATTTGCTTTTGTGTGAGACTTGTATATTGCATTACAGTGGATCACATTTCATTCATTCATTCATTTTGCAATCGCTGCTTTAACACACAGAGTTAATACTCTGGTGGGTTACTATTGGGGGTCATACAACCTCATTGGTTTGCAGCAGCAGCCGCACAATGTTGCACAGGTGGTGCGAGTGTGTTTTATATTTATAGTGTGTACTAGCCTGAATCCAAAGCACCTAGTGTGATTAATGTCTCCTCTCTCTTCCCTCTGCTAGCTGAGGGGGGGGGGGGGTGGGTTGTTCCTGCCCCCTTCCTTCTACAGAAAAAAAAAAAAAGGAGAATCTTTTGATCTGTGTTTTAAATCGATCTACAGGAGAAATGGCTGCAAATAAAAAGATACAACTGTAGCAGGATTTAGGATTTATTTCATCTCAATCCACATTTGGTGAGACTAAAGCTGTCCATACACTGCCTCTTTTTCCCCTTATTTTCAGTCAGCCTGACAAGTTGAAATTCAACTGGTCTTTGCTGATCTGTCTTAATTTCAGTGTATGACCAGCTTAACAGCCAGGCAGCAGTGCCTTAGGTCTTACACTTCAGACAGCATTTAGAGTTTTGGCACAGAAGTAAATAAAACATTTCCCAGTACACTTAGCTAGTCTGAAAAAAGGGACCCTAACAATATGTGTTAAAACAGGTTTTAGTTGCACAACATTTGCAAATATACACTATATTACCAAAAGTATTGGGACGCCTGCCTTTACACGCACGTGAACTTTAATGGCATCCCAGTCTTAGTCCGTAGGGTTCAATATTGAGTTGTCCCACCCTTTACAGCTATAACAGCTTCATCTCTTCTGGGAAGGCTGTCCACAAGGTTTAGGAGTGTGTCTATGGGTATGTTTGATCATTCTTCCAGAAGCGCATTTGTGAGGTTAGGCACTGATGTGGACCTTGCTTTGTGCACTGGTGTGCAGTCATGTTGGAACAGGGAGAGGCCATCCCCAAACTGTTCCCACAAAGTTGGGAGCATGAAATTGTCCAAAATGTCTTGGTATGCCCAACCCCTAAAAAACAACCCCACACCGTAATCCCCCTTTCACCAAATGATTTGGACCAGTGCACAAAGCAAAGTCTGTAAAGACATGGATGAGCGAGTTTGGGGTGAAGGAACTTGACTGGACTGCACAGAGTCCTGACCTCAACCCAATAGAACACCTTTGGAATGAATTAGAGCAGGGACTGTGAACCAGGCCTTCTTGTACACATCAGTGTCTGACCTCACAAATGCGCTTCTGGAAGAATGATCAGACATTCTCATAAACACACTCCTAAACCTTGTGGACAGCTTTCCCAGAAGAGTTGAAGCTGTTATAGCTGCAAAGGGTGGGCCAACTCAATATTGAACTATACAGACTAAGGCCCCATACACACTATTAGATTTTCTGAGGATTTTTGTCTTCATACGAATTGAAACTCTTAAGGGTTGACCTCATTATATGGTTCTGGTAAATCTGAAGACAAAAATCTGCAGAAAATCCAATAGTGTGTATAGGGGTTAAGACTGGGATGCTATTAAAGTTCATGAACATGCAAAGGCAGGCGTCCCAATACTTTTGGCAATATAGTTTCTGCAGAAGTTGCACTACCTTGTCAAGGCCCCTCTGTAAAGTGCAGTCACAACACTATTATTTTAGAGTCTCCATATTGGAGCATGTATAGCATTAGATAAGATAAGGGCAGGTATGCCCGGAGGGACCCCACTCCTCTTTAAAGATGAAGGGACACAGTAGAAGCCTAGCAAAGCACAATGACTGATGAAGGTGTCTAAAGTGTCCCCTACACCAATTCCATCAAGCAAGCTATACAAAATTGGCAACCACCCCAATTTTTAACTAGTCTTTCCAGTAAGGTGCACAGCACAAGGAAATAACATTCCTAGCACACCTACCAGCCTGCAAATAAACCCCCGAACCCACAAAATGACACAGTCAAACTATTTGCATTAAAAACATTTTATTGCATAATATTTGCACATATATATGTGGAATCTGCAGTGCCTTGTCAAGGCCCCTAAAATATCTAAGCACTCTCACCCACTAGCAAGTAGACTGCTGTTTTTCAGAAGGAATAACATTAAAAAAAAAAAAAAAAGGTCTGCTGTGTAGATACCTGCATTGGAATGGGTCCTAGCAGGGTACCTACCTGATAATTTTGTTGGCTTGGAACATTTCAAAATTAATGGAGTGCATAATTTTAGCAGTTATGTGCAATCCCACAAGTGAAACGATAACCTGAATATAGATTTGATAGGATTTTTATTTTTCTACAGTCAGTCCTGTGATTTAAGTCCCTTTACCATACTGCACAGCCTCCCAGGTGACACCTAGTGCCTGAATCAGCAATGCAGCTTCTTATGTAACCTCGCCACTTCCAGGTTACTCACTGGACAATAATGTAGCATTATGAAGATAGCAGAAATATTATCCAGAAAGCTGTATATCTGAATCACCAATTAACAGAGTTATTCTTTAAATCTGTGCAGCTAAATATCAGCTGCAGAAGCATTACCTGTATTTGTGCCCACTTATGTGTAGGAGGAGGATGTGTAATAGCCATTGTCACATAGGCTGCTTGACCTGTGAGGAGGAGGCAGGAGGGCTGTCGCTAGATTTGTATTGTATAAATGCACCGCTGTAAAGGATTGTGTAACTGAGTGTCGGGGTATTTATTTATTTCTTTTATTCAGCAGAGCAATGAGGACAATGCACAGCCAATTTGTGGGTGTGTGCAATGCAGACTGATTCTTTTTATGCATCCCCTAAGTGGCAATCAAAAAAACTTGGCATAGGAGACACCGCGAGAAGCTTTACATCTCCTACCCAGTGCCAGCCCGACATATGACTTGCTTCCCTGACTGTGCTGTTCTGTACTAAGGATTAAATATAACAGCATGAACCTTCTGCAAACCCAGTAAAACATCCCTATGTGGAACATATTTACGGGCAAAATCTGGCACTGTGACTAATGAGCAATATCTTCCAGTCTTTCCACAACATATGTGGTCCCTGGCAAACTTTTCTTTAAGGGCATCCCTCTGGTGGTGCTTGTAAATACCTTTTTGTTATATTTGAGACTGATTCTTGATCTCATGGATTCTAGGCACAGGCTGTGCACAAACCCTCTACACCAGGGGTCTCAAAGTACCGGCCCGCAGGCCGTTTGAGGCCTGCGGACTGGTTAAAAATGGCCCGCAGGCAGTGCCGATCCAGGATTAGAGGTCGACCAATATTTGGCCATTAGGCCGATATATAGCACTGGCTGCCGTTCCTCCTCCCTTCTCCACACTCAGCACTTGATGCTTGTGTAAAACTGACACGTAACAGGAGGAGAGAGACAGAGGGATCTATCAGATTTGAGGTTGATGTCGGGGGGTGGGCGGGACCCGGCCAATATCAAACACCAGCCAATGGGATCTGGGTGGGCCGCTACGTGTATGTGGCCCGCCCTTTTTCTTAAGCAGCCCAATCATCATTGGCTGGTGTTTGATAGCTGCTGGTCCCACCCACTCCGGCCGGGTCCCGCCCACCCCGACATCAACCTCAATTCTGACAGATCCCTCTGTCTCTCTCCTCTGTGCTACGTGTCAGCTTCACACAAGCATCAAGCATGTGTGTGGACAGCTCCTTGTCAGTTTCACACACAGTTACACTCCGCTCAGTGTGAAACCTGCCAGTGCCATCTGTCAGTGCCAGCTGCCAGTGCCACCGCCAATCAGTGCCAACCAGTCTGCCAGTGCCACCTGCCACCTCCAACCAGTACCACCTGCCACCGCCAATCGGTGCCACCGCCAACCAGTGCCCCTGCCAATCAATGCCACCTGCCAGTGCCACCTTCCGCCACCTGCCAGTGCCACTCCAATCAGTGCCACCTGCCGCCACCTGCCAGTACCACGCCAATCAGTGCCACCTGCCAGTTCCAAACCAGTGCCACCTGCCAGTTCCAAACCAGTGCCACTTGCCAATGCCTGCCAGTGCCAACGCCAATAGGTGCCACCTGCCAGTGCCATTGCCAATCAGTGCCACCTGCCAGTGCCATCTGTCAGTGCCAATCAGTGCCACCTGCCCAGTGCCAGCTGCCAGTGACAGACAGTGCCACCTGCCAGTGCCACCTGCCTAAGCCAACCAGTGCCACCTGCCACAGCCAACCAGTGCCATCTGTACTGAGGACATCAAGTGTGTGGTAGAGTGACAGGAGCAAGCAGGGAGGAGTGGAGTGGGTGAGGTTTTTTTTTTTTTTTAATCGGCCTAAAATATCGGCAACAAAAATCGGTATCATATATCGGCCATCGGCCGCCCCGATTTCTAAATATCTGTATCGGCATCGGCCAGAGAAAAACCCATATCAGTCGACCTCTATCCAGGACGTCTTTTTGAACTGCACCCAGGCACCACAGAGGGGGAGGCACCAAAGAGCTTTACCTCTCCATCTCCTCTGTCCTCTCCACTGCACGCTGCTGCAGCCCAGTGAGAGAACAGAGCAGAGGAAGGAGTGGAGGAAGGATCCGCTCATCGATCCACCCACCTAGGCATTGACGATCGACCAGAGCCCCAAACCAGGGTCCTGCTGCCACCTCAGGGCGGGAGATTGTGTTCTCTGGGTCCCCTGTCACTAGGCCTGTATGGAAGCCAGGAGGAGAGGACTCGGGAGGCAGATGATCCTGACTGCCAGGAGAGGTGAGTGAGCCATCACACTGAGGCAAAGTCCTTAGTGGGGTGACTGGGGTAGAAATTTGTACATTGTGGAGGGTGATTGTGCAGTGTGGGGGGTAATTGTGTAGTGTGGGGGTAATTATGGAGTGTGTGGGGTATTTTATGGAGTGTGGGGGGTATTTGTGCAGTGTGGGGCTATTTGTGCAGTGTGGGGGGTTAATGCTGGGGGTTAATAATGCGTTTGCTGACACCAATGCTGGGTTATTAATGCGTTTACTGACACCAGTGCTGGGTATAATGTGTCTGCTGACACCAGTGCTGGGCGTTAATAATGCGTTTGCTGACACCAGTGCTGGGGGTTAATAATGCGTTTGCTGACACCAATGCTGGGGGTTAATAATGCGTTTGCTGACACCAGTGCTGGGGGTTAATAATGCGTTTGCTGACACCAGTGCTGGGTATAGTATATTATTGCTTTTATAGTTTATTGCTTTTGAAGTTTTAAAAGTTTGCA
Source organism: Aquarana catesbeiana (assembly GCF_042186555.1). Lineage (NCBI taxonomy): Eukaryota > Metazoa > Chordata > Amphibia > Anura > Ranidae > Aquarana > Aquarana catesbeiana. The sequence continues at coordinate 865,659,913 of NC_133324.1, forward strand.
TTCGGCCCCCGTGGGATATGAAAACTTGTCATGTGGCCCTCAGGCAATTTGAGTTTGAGACCCCTGCTCTACACATCCTCAAGTCAAGATTAGAGCCTACATCTGTCCATGAGCTGTAAAATGTCAGATCCTTAACTCATTGTGATTGTGACATTTGACATGTGGCTTAAAGTGGAACTAAACCCATCAATTTAATGGTTTCAAAAAACAGTTGCATTCAAGGCATGCCGGGAATGGTAACTGTCACATTGGTTGTGCTCTCAACCAAACTGTCAAACCATAAAATGGCTTGTGTCATAACTGATCACATGAGCTGCACCATGGCAGTTGAAGATTGAACAGAAGCTAGGATGGCAGTTTCGTTAGCTGAAAAAGGTAGGAGGGTTTAGTTCTGCTTTAACCACTTCCCGTCCGGCCTATAGCAAAATAAAGGCCGGGTGGTGGTTTAGTTATCCTGACTGGGCGTCCTGTCCAGCAGGATAACTGCCGGTGCGCGCCCATCGGTGGTGCGGCCTGTTAGTCTGATACACCGATCTCGGTAAAGAGCCTCCGACGGAGGCTCTTTGGACATGGCTGATCACAGTGTAAACAGGAAGAGCCGTTTATCGACTTTTTCTCACTCGTGTCTGACAGACACGAGTAGAGGAGAGCCGATCGGCAGCTCTGCTGACGGGGGGGGGGGGGTCTGCGCTGATTGTTTATCAGCGTAGCCCCCTCCCCCGTGGATGCCCACACTGGACTACCAGGGATGCCCACCACATATAGATGACCATAAACAGGAACTGATTCTGGACTGCCGCACTCTAAAAAAAATAGCCTTGTTTATTTAGGTTCACCTTTTGATTTTGATGTGAATTCTTCCTAAATAAACAAGGCTATTTTTTAGAGTGCGGCAGCCCAGAATCCGTTCCTGTTTATTGCTACTAGCAATTGCCAGCACCTACGGCTTCCGAACCAGGAAGGTTCACCACCTGCTTGTCCTCCTGGAGCAGTGATCTCTTTCTTTTCCATATTCAATTTCTGGACGTTGCTACATATGGATGACCAGGTATGCCCCCCCCCCCATGGCCACCAGGGATATCACACAGTGCCCAAAATATGCCAGTCGGTGCCCACTACTAATGGCTGCCAGATGTCTCCTCATCAGTGATGCCCTGCTGTGCCATCTATCAGTGTCCATCCGTGCCACCCACATCAGTGCTGCCTATCAATGCCACCTCTCAGTGCCGCCTTATCGGTGCCCGTCGGCGATGGAACAAAACGTATTTATTTACAAAATTTTATAGTGGAAACAAAGAAAAACTTTTGTTTTCTAAATTTTCGGTCTTTTTTTATTTGTGCAAAAAATAAAAACCCCAGCAATGATCAAATACCTCCAAAAGAAAGCTCTATTTGTGGGAACAAAATGATACAAAATATATTTGTGTACACTGTAGCATGATCGCACAATTGTCATTCAAAGTGCAATAGCGCTTAAAGCTGAAAATTGGCCTGGGCAGGTGCCCGGTATTGAAGTGGTTAATCTTTACTCAGAAAGTTGAGGCCCTGCAAATGATTGGGCTAAGCTCCATGAGTTTCTACAAGGACACAAGGGTCAATTTGAATACAAGCATTTGCAGGCACCACAAGGTTTTAGCAGTATTAGCTTGTTTATAAGCCAGGAAAAGTTCACTTCATTGCCAAGATCCCAAAATACACAACACAATAGGGGAGATTCACTAAAACTGGAACACAAAATCTGGTGCAACAGTTCATAGTAACCAATTAGCTTCCAGGTTTTATTGTCAAAGCTTCATTGAACAAGCTAAAGTTAGAAGCTGATTGGTTACTATGCACAGCTGCACCAGATTCTAAGTGCTCCAGTTTTAGTAAATCTCCCCTTTGTGTTTTCAGTGACTGCACCCCCCCCCCCCCTCTCGTCTTTTAGGAATACCTTCACTAAAGAATAAAAGCTTCCCTGTCCCCGTAAGCTATAAGCTAAAACTCTCCAACACGGGTTGGTTACTAACAGTCTTAGGCAGGTATTTACAACCTTGGTACACAAATCTTGTCTTACTCTGCCCATGCCTGTGTAGTAACTTCCGTAGGCTTGGAGGCTTATTCCAATTGTATGGATATGGCCTATCCAAGAAGTTACTGCGAACACAAGGGTAGCATCACACATGATTTCTGCACTGAGGCCATAAGCACCACAGGAGGCCAACTGAAATAGGTGCAGTATATATAAAAAGTCTACACACCCCTGTTAAAATGTCAGGTTTCTGTGATGTAAAAAATATGAGACAAAGATAAATCATTTCAGAACTTTTTTTACCTTTAATGTTACATATAAACTAAACTGTACAACTCAGTTGAACAACAAACTGAAATCTTTTAGGTGGAGGGAAGTAAAAAGAAAAAACTAAAATACGGTTGCATAAGTGTGCACACCCTTAAACTCATACTTTGTTAAAGCACTTTTTGATTTTATTACAACACTAAGTCTTTTTAGGTATGAGTCTATCAGCATGACACATCTTGACTTGGCAATATTTGCCCACTCTTCTTTGCAAAAACACTCCAAATCAGTCAGATTGCGAGGGCATCACCTGTGCACAGCCCTCTTCAGATCACCCCGCAGATTTTCAATGGGATTTAGGTCTGGACTCTGGCTGGGCCATTCCAAAACTTTAATCTTCTGGTGAAGCCATTCCTTTGTTGATTTGGATGTATGCTTTGGATCGCTGTCATGCTGAAAGATGAAGTTCCTCTTCATGTTCAGCTTTCTAGCAGAAGCCTGAAGGTTTTGTGCCAACATTGACTGGTATTTGAAACTCTTCATAAGTCCCTCTAACTTGACTAAGGCCCCTGTTCCAGCTGAAGAAAAACAGACCCAAAGCATGATGCTGCCACCACCATGCTTCATTGTGGGTATGGTGTTCTTTTGGTGATGTGCAGTCTTGTTTTTGAGCCAAACATATCTTTTTGGAATTATGGCCCAAAAGTTCAACCTTGGTTTCATCAGACCAGAACATTTTCCTACATGCTTTTGAGAGACTTGAGATGTGTTTTTGCAAAATTTAGCCAGGCTTGGATGTTTTTCTTCGTAAGAAAAGGCTTCCGTCTTGCCACTGTACTCCATATCCCAGACATATGAAGAATAGAGAAGATTGTCACATGTACCACACAGCCAATGCTTGGCAGAAATTCCTGCAGCTCCATTAATGTTGCTGTAGGCCCCTTGGCAGCCTCCCTGACCAATTTTCTTCTTGTCTTTTCATCAATTTTGGAGGGACGTCCAGTTCTTGGCAATGTCACTGTTGTGCCGTATTTTCTCCACTTGATGACTGTCTTCACTGTGTTCCCTGGTATATCTAATGCCTTGGAAATTCTTTTGTGCCCTTATCCGGACTGATACCTTTTAACAATAAGATCCCTCTGATGCTTTGGAAGCTCTCTGCAGACCATGGCTTTTGCTATAGGATGCAACTCAGAAAATACCTACTAGAACAGCTGAACTTTATTTGGGGTTAATCAGAGGCACTTTAAATGATGGCAGGTGTGTACTGACTCCTATTTAACATGAGTTTAAATGTGATTGCTTAATTTTGAACACAGTTACATCCCCAGTTATATACACTTATGCAACCACATTATTGTAGTGTTTTTTTTTTATTATTACTCCCCCCCCCCCCCCCCCCAAAAAAAAAAAAAAAGATTTCAGTTTGTTTTTTAAATGAGTTGTACAGTTTATAGGTCACACATTAAAAGTGTAAAAAGTTCTGAAATTATTTATCTTTGTCTAATTTTTTACATGACAGAAACCTGACATTTTAACAGGGGTGTGTAGACTTTTTATATCCACTGTAAGCAGGTTTGTGGGTAGGAAGGTTTTGGCTTAGAATAGGCTAGGGACCTTTTTATTCTAAAGTAAACCTGACCTTTAACTTGAGCAAGCTCTTTTTGTAATAGACATTTTCTTTCATAGTGAATACGCTTGCTACTATATTAATCCACAAGAACAGTACGATGTCTTTCTCTCTTCTTACCTTTGTTTCCACGGTATGCGGCAGGCTGCTATTTACATCCACATATTGATCAAACATATAAAACGCTGCTCCTATTTGGAAGCGAGAAAACATGTGGAGATAGTGTCCAACATAATTTATTCACCACTGTTGTAAAAATAACTTTTCTTTACTGAAGCTTCAAACAATGCATGGACAGAAGCTTGAGTAATGCCCAACTTGTTTTGAGCCACACTTCTTTAGCCGCAGCAAACTTGTATGCACAAGCTACCATAAACAATTCCTTTTAATGACTTGTAGTAGTGAATGAATTATTATTATACAGGATTTATTTCGTTTTTATACAGTTTACGCAGCAATTTACAATATAAAAGGGAGACAATATGGTTACAATACAAATAAATACAAGAGGGTTAAGAGGGCCCTACTTAGAAGAGCTTACAATCTAATAGGGTGGGGTAAGTGGTACAAGAGGTTGTAACTGTGGGGAATGAGCTGATGGAAGTGATAAAAGATTAGTTGGAGTTAGTATTTTGAATTTAATTTGCTGGGCCATCGGAAGGCAGTGTAGGGATTGGTGGAGAGGTTGGTAAGGTAGATGAGTCTGGCAGCAGCATTCATGATAGACTGAAGAGGGGATGGCCTATGGAGAGGTAGGCCTATGAGGAGAGATTTGCAATAGTCAAAGCGAGTGATAAGGGAATGAATGAGTATCTTGGTGGTTTCATTAGTTAAAAGGGGTGAATTTTAGAGATGTTATGGAGGTGAAGTCTAGAAGCTTTTGACAATGATTGGATTTGGGGCTGAAAGGACAGTTCAGAGTCTAGGATTACACCTAGCACCCTGGTGTGAGGAGAGGGGTTGATGGTTGCATTATTGATTTTGCTGGAAAAGTCATGGACAGGGGCACAGGTAGGGGGGAATATTAGCTTGGTTTTAGAGAGATTTAGTTTATGGAAGCGGTGCGAGATCCATGCTGATATGTCAGTTTGCATGTTAGTAATGCAAGTGGAAACTGAAGGAGTGAGGTGAGAAGTAGACAGAGAGATTTGGGTGTCATCGGCGTAGAGATGGTATTGGAAGCCGTGGGAGGTTATCAAGTGAACAAGGGAGAGGGAGTAGGTGTAGATAGAGAAGAGAAGGGGTCCAAGAACAGAGCCTTGGGGGACCCCTACAGAGAGAGAGGAAATAGAGAGGAGGAGACAGAGTTGTAGGCAACACTAAAGGAGCGCTGTGATGGGTAGGAGGAGAACCAGGATAGAGCAGAATCTTGGAGGCCAAGGGAACAGAGTTTATTGAGAAGGAGCAAGTGGTCAACAGTATCAAAGTCCGCAGAGAGGTCAAGTAGTAGGAGTAACTGAGAATGAATAACAGTAGATAATAACTGTACATCTTTTATACAAGCAAAAGTGATATTTTATATGCAGAATCTCTGTGTACATACTAATGCATGAGAAGGATCAAAAAATAACTAGAACACAACATTGATTTTTATATTTGAAAGATGTCACTGTTCCTCAGATCCATCCAAAATGTGTTTTCCATAATCCATCCTGGCCCCACCTCTGCATTAAAGCCCCCTAGACCTCTACGGGGTGGCCTTCGAACTCAGCACTCAACCTCATGGAAGTCTATGAAGCTGTAATGAACAGGCACAGACAGGTCAGCAAGACTTGCGGTACTGGATGTTAGCAAACAACGGAGTGCATCTGTGTTGGGTGGCTTAGGTCAGGGTAAAGGGTCAAAAGGGATATGTGCACTTTGTTTTAAAGAGCCCAGTGTGTGTCAATGCAAAGAGCACTAACGGTAACCATATTCGTTACCATGGTGACCTGTACATGTACCTGAAATTGTGGAAACATTACAAATCTATCAAGGAGAGTACAATTAACCAAAGCATCACACAAATGATTCAAATCCATCTTACAACCTTAATGGGTATACAAGTGATCGTGGTTGATTCCATTGTTTTTAATAATGGTTATGTTTGATTATACAGTCAAAAGGTTTATATATTTAATTGTTTGGGTGGGATAACAGATGATAGCTTTTCAGAGCTTTGGTAGTTATATTTATACCTGTTTAGATATGTGTTTATACATGAATGCTTTGAAAGTATTTAGTTGTCAGTCGTCTGCCTTTTTTTTTTTTTTTTTTTTTGGAGTATTGTTTAAACTATCTGCTGGCTCCATGTGTCCTTGTGCATCCTGTTCATGTATGCTATAATCATGTTGTTGTAACTCTTAAGCCTCTTACACACACTTGGATTTTCGGACGACCGACGTCCGTTTTTTGTGGCATGCTAGTCTCATGTCAAAAGCGAAGAGGTTGAAGTGATGTAATTTGTTGAATTGTTTTGTATGTATTCTTCCATTTCTGAGCATGCGTCTTGCTCTTAGGATTTTTTTCCTACGAAAACCGTACTAATGAAACGAAAATCGGACGTTGAGTTCACATCCAACAAAAATGTTATAGTCTGCACATCCAGCTTTTGTCTGACGAAAAAGCAAAATCGGCTGTCGAAAATCGGCAGACAGCTTATTGTACGAATTTTACCATCCGATTTTCGTATCTTGTGTACGGGCCTTTATGTTACATGGAACTACTCTCATTGATAAAATAATTTCTGATATATTTTATGTTGAGATATAATTACAATATAGAAGATAAGTTGGGTGGGTTGTACTGTATTGGAGCTTTTCATTATTGCTTCTGTACAGGATCTTGCTGGCGGTACTTCTGCCAGATAATTTGTTAATCATTAAATCAGTAATATATATACTTTTTCTAATGATTAGCAATTGTATGATTTTAATTCAAACTGACCACATTCTCCTTTATGTCTATAAGAATGAATAAGAAGAGAGTAAATTGTAGTTATTCTTTATCACACTTCTTAGTAAAGACACATTAAGTGGAGACTAGAAAAAATAACAGCATGTTGGCAAAGAGTGTAAGAAGGCCCCCAAGCCCTGACATGATTTTAGATGGTATGTCACCATAGGGAAAATCTCTCACTTCTTATTACAGTAAGGTGGAGGACACACAGTTTATCTAAATGGGATGCAGAGTCTCAAAAAACAAAAAAAAGGCCTGAGGCATATAAAGCCAAATAAATAAAAAACGAATTCAGACGCCCCAATGCTCAGTCAGTAATGTATCTGAAACCCGTGTCTTCTGCCTATGTCTTTGCTCACCTTCAAGTCTTAAGTCTCTTATCTTCTGTCTGCTAATTCCTCTCCTCTTGGTAATTTACAGATCCTACTCCCTACGAGTGTCCTCTAGTTTGCCTGCTCTAGATGCCTTGCTGTGTTCTTCTTTATTCCATTCTCTTTTGAATGCTAGTGTGTTGTCTTCCTGCTATCATTGCTGCTTGTTGCTCACAGCTGTTCCCTCTTCTGCACATCCTCAGTGCTTTCTTTTTTCCATTTCAACACTTGCTTATTTGTCCACAAGCCTATTTCTCCAGTTTGCAGTTGGTATTTCAGAATTCAGTAGCTACACTTTTTATTTCCTCTGCATGCACATTGACCTTATCACTCTGTCTTCTTGGCATTCACTCTGCTTGTACTGTTTAGCTGCTATTCTCCCACTCCCTTCCAAACACTTCAAAATACAGGATTCAAGTTTTGCTGCCTTTTTACCCACATCCGATTCCACTTCCATTTTTAGGCATTGGTGCCTGGTCTATTTCCTCCATAACACAGTAAAATCCAACTTTCATACATTCCGTACTGGGGCTTAAGCCCTACAGCTTTCTTTTTTCCCCTGTCTTCCCCATTGAAAAGCCCTACAGCTTTCTTTTTTCCCCTTTCTTCCCAATTAAACAGGTTCAGCCACTCTCCTTCCATGATCAAATTCCACTGCCTGCTCTCTGCCTCCTCCCCTCTCCAACATCAGGTCCTGCTGCCTACTCTCACCAAACCCCATGCTACAAGATCAGTTCCTGATGCCAGCATGCTAGTACATATTATGGTCATCCCACAAAATGAATGTGTAGAGGTATGGAGTTACTTTAATGTCTTTAATGCCTTGTCTATACACAAATATAAGGCTAACCTTTATATATTTTAAATTCATTTGTTTTCTCATTTGTTTTTCACAGTGTCATCAATGGTTATTTTTTACGGAAACTCAAGAAAGTGACAAAACTTCCAAAACAAAACACTGCCTTATCTAAAGTTTTAGCCAGATATTGTTTGTACCACCAACAGCAATTAGTACTTATGCTGAAATTCTTAAGAGAGGAACAGAAAACATGTTCACAAGTTTGCTGTGGTCATCTACAAGTGTCTAAACAAGCAAAATCATCTAAAAGAACAAAGAAAACACCAGCTGTATTTAACTCTTGCACAAAGGAAAAACTCAGCAACTGTGTTACTCTTAAGAAGCAAGCGTCCTCTGCTAATCTGCCTTATCTGTCTGTCTGCCTAAAAGATTTACGCCTTACATGGCCTAATTTAGAATTAGGAACTGTGAAACTGAATCCCATTAAACATGGAGATTTGCACCTTACATCCAATGATCAGGTTTTGCACTGCATAAATACACGTTCAAAAAAGAAGAAATTATTTATTCACTGTTCTAGTAGGTACCGTGCCATCAGTTGTTCTTCGTCTTTACCCCGTTTGAAGTTGCAAAGAATTGCAACACGTTTGGATGGAACCATAGTAAAAAGTGACTTGAAATATCGCAATCAACCTTCATCACCCGTTTCTATAAAAAACAAATCCTGCCAGACCGAAGAAACCCACAAGACTGTGTCTAAAAGTTCAAATACCAAGGATCCATCATATGGCATTGATGGGAAACAGAACAACCTAATGCCTACAGGAAAAAATGCTACTCAAAGTTCTCAGGACAAATGTAAAATTGGCTCAGTACATTTTGGAAATTTAATTAAGCACCTTCTAAACCGTTCCAAAACAAACCATTTTGTGGAGCTGCTAAATCAAGATACCAAAAACCTAGAGAATACAGGGATACAAACACGATTCCAAAAAAGCCAACAAAAGTCACCAATATTTGGTTGCTCTTTGCCTAGCAGTCAGCCATTGGAATTTACTAGAAAACTTAATTTCTGTGACACTTTTCCTAAGGAAAATAATGATTATGCGACAGATTTGCAGAAATCAACTGAGAATATGGCTAACCCAGTAGACTCTAAAAAACGGAAGGTTTGTGACATTTTAGTCACAAAGGATCCGGAAAATACTCCAACAGAGAGTGTAGCACAAGAAAATAAAACAGAACTACCTCATAGTAAATCAAGAATACATTCTAAGAATGTTAGTTGTGTCAAAAATAGTCAGCTATGTTTACCCGAAGTCTCAATGTTTCCAGGCACAGAAAATGTAAATAGACATAAAAGACGTTCTCACCAAGATTCTTTTTTTGAATGCAACATTCCTTTAAAAAGATATTCCAAAAATATTTTGGGAAAATGCAAACTATGTGATGTCTCTCATGGGGAGTGTTCTTTTCCAGGTAACCGTAATTTATTTTGCAAATGCACCATCAAACACAACTCAGGGATTTTAAAGAACTTTAAAAGGGATGCACTGTTGAGTAGGAATACTACTGATAAAACAAGAAATGCCCACTTGAAGGTAGTGGTAGAACGTTTGGAAAACACCATTGGTTCTGGTGCACAAATTCCAGAAAGAAGCAAAAAAGAAAATTGTGAAACTAGAGAAAGCATGATTAATCAAGGCAAGAGGCTTGAGTTGCCATCAGACCAGTTGTCAATAAACCCACAAACATCTTATAGATCAAGCAATCATCTATCCTTAAGATCAGCAACACGTAAGAACCAAGGGGATTTAGCTTTAGGTTCAAAGTCTATAACTCATAATTCTACATCATGCAGAATTTCCGAGAACACATACCTTAGCCCAATTAAACTTATGTTTATTTCTAAGATTGAATCTGAAGATGGAGAAAAATATGCCTTAAGTCCTGTATATACTCCATGTGATAACAAAGATCCCCAGCCAATGGCTGCATTGCGAAAACAGTCCAGTGATGCACAAAGCAAAGATACAATGGATGATTGTCTCCGTCAATCTGGCAATCCAAGCAACTTTCATAATTCAAAGTGCAAAGTCATTACATCTTCAAGTCCATCAGAAGCTTATGTAACTACTCCGAATCATCATAAAGATGTATATACTGTGAGGAGAAAATTGTTAGGGTCTAATAGGGTTGGTCACCACATCCTGAGAAATGTTGGAAAATCAACTGTTAAACAATCAAGGTCAAAGAATCTTAACAAGGAAATGCCCATTAAAACGAAAAATGACCTAAAGATTTCTATTCCGTATAAGACAAACAAAATTGTTACCCGCTCTAAGCTAGCAGATCATTTGAGAGAAACAAGGACCACTGAAACATATGTAGCCAAAAATATATCCAGCACACAGATTAAAATTAAAAGACTGCACAAGATTCTGGAATCTCCCGTGTCTTCTGACTTTACAAATGTCGTACTCCCAGGAGAACATACTGTGCCACTTGAAAGCGAGAACTGCAAAGTATCGCTAAGAATTTCCTCACGCCTCCAGAAGCTGAAGAAGCCTTCCACTTTCCCTAATCTGTGTGTGGTTAATGAATGCAGTTCAGAGCAGAAAAAAACAAAGAACAAAACCAATTCAGATGTTCAACGGGAAAATAGTAAAAAAGCTTATAACATGGGAAAATGTCAAGCAGAGCAAGACCAAAAAAGACCAGGGAAGCACAAAATTCTGAAATCCCGATTGATTAGGAAGCAGGCCTTGTCAAATTATATGACCAGATCTAAAAAGTCACCATTATTTGCACTATATTGTGGTTCCCAGTCTAAATTTTCTGTAAGATGTGCCTTATTCCATAAATCTAAAAAGAATAGCTTTGGCAAAAGTAAACATTACAGAAAGAAATTGAGAAGTTACAAGCAGCAGTGTAAGCCACCATTAATACAATTAAATAGTGTTGATAATGAAAATCAAAGTCTATGTACTTCTACATATCCTGATCTACAGGCTGACACTGCTATTAAGTGGTGGTCTACAACAACGTCAAATGAGACTTTGCTAAACCATTTAGAAAGCAGGTATGAACATATTGCAAAGACGTGGGTCACTGAGAACAATGTAGAGAATGACAGTGAAACACAATTGTCACCAGTCTGGAAGTTCTCCAGCTCAGAATCGAGGTCACCCATTCAGATGCTTTTTCAGAAAAAATGTGACATGAATGACCTTGCTACCTGGTTTATGCAAACAACAGAAACACAATCCCTTTCAATAGTGAGAAAAGCCAATGCCCGCAAACCTGAAAAGGGGTCTAGGAGAAAAACAAAACAACCTGTCAATAATTCTTCAGTTTCAAAAAACTACTTGAAAAAGTGCAGGCAGCTGACACATTCTTGCACATTAGAGGAACTTCATCCAGTTTCTAAATTTGTTCATCCTGAAAGCTTTTCCTTAAATGTAAGCAAGCACAAGCGCAAAAGTAGCAGTGATAAAACCAAAGATGTCTCTGTAAAGTTTTTATGTGCTGGTGAGAATTTGAATCTGAAGGAGTTTTGCAGAACAAAAATCAATGATGCAGAATCCACTGTCAAAGAAACTGTGCAGTTAACCAAAGATGATCCAAAAGCTTCTACTAGCCTTGGAATGGTACAAGTGTCTTCACCACCATCACACGCTGAGTCAGGGGCTCAAATTTCTTCCAATAAAAATATGAAGGCATTAAAAGAAAATGAGCCTAAGTGCTCCACTAGGTACCGAAACAGGAAACTAAGCATTAAAAACTGCAAAGTTTTTTTAACAAAATGTGAAAGTAAAGAAACAAAAATGCTACTTTCAAATGAAGTATCTTATGATGGAAACAGCGAGTGTAGTGTGAAGTCAGGTTTGGGACTGAACACTGGTTTTAGCACAAAATATAGACTTCAAGTGGGCAAAACCCTTACCAAACGCCGGTGTTTTAAAAAAGTAAACACACTCAACTGTAGATATGAGATGTGCCTAAGGAAACTGAGAGAAACTGTACAGCGTGACAGCCACTGCAATACCTCCGTACTGCAAGAAAGAAAAAAACACATGAAAGTTGCCTTTTATCTAGAAAAAAACAAAAACCGTCCTAACGAACAGCGTTCAGTCACAGGAAAGGTGCACACTGATTATACAAAACTTCAGATAGGTAAGTCAGAAGTCTTTTTTTTTAAGCAGTATGTCATGCTAATGTACTTTTGTAATTGATAAACTGTAATTTCAATCTCACCTGCAATCTACTTATTTCCTGTGTACTTTGAAGTTTTTAGGGGCATATGTACCACACCTAAGGTACAAGACTGGTTAATATTGTATCTTTTAAGAATAAAGACATGCTGAAGATAATGGCGATATGTCTGTTTTGCGTTGTTTCCAATAACTAATCTTATAAATAGATATTATTCCATAAGAAGCGATTTAGGCCCTATTCATACTATGATCTGCAACATCAGGTGTTACACATATGCATGTCTTTTTGCCCTACTCATATAGGGCAGCCCACTCCTTTCAATGTGTTGCCCTAAAAGCAACAAATGTGTTAAAGTAGCTCTGATACTTTTGAAATTTTTTAATAGTGCATTTTACTGCATTTATCACACTTTTTTTCTGCACTTGGGGTGGCAGTAACAATGAATTGCACCCCCTGCATGGCACGATTTTGAGTGCATTTACCACATACTGTAGAGTGAATGCAGCCTTACTGGTGCAAACAGGACCTCATAACTCACAGATCAGGTTTTTTTTTTTACGCATCATCCATATTGATAATTTTATAGGTCGTTATACTGATTTGTATTGTTGTCTGTCTGAAGATTCAAGGCTTTAGTAAAACAATTTCTTACTTATGATGGTCCTACTCTAGTTGATATTACATCCCACCAGCATCCTTCCAAAAATAAGTATAATTACTGGGTGGACTATATGTTCAAAGAGATCTCCAGTGAGGAGAAACATCTCCAGTAAAGTGTACTAGCTCATTAACTGGTGAGTATTTTTAGTGTATTGTTTACTGTTTGTAAGCTACATCAATAACTTTATAATGTTGGAAATCCTTTTTATTGCAATTGAGATCATTTGTTTAATAAAAGGGTTTGGGAGGATTCACTGTTGGATCAAAGTGCATTGTGTTATGACCACCATGTTCTCTAAAACCCGCAGAAGCAGTGCGTTACCCGACAGCCTTCTTATTTGAGGCTCAAAAATATATGGAAAAATATATATATTGCAAAAAAGCAAAAAGACAATGGAAAAGCCTCTAGGGGGTTGGACTCTAAGATGACAGAAGGCTTGGCTCCTCCTCATGCACTATACCCTCCTCAGAGCCTATTTAGATTTGTGCTCTGTTCTCACACAAGCTTACTAAGTCTTACATTCACTGCTTTGGCCATTTGCATTGTCTGTATCATACTTGGCTTCAAAATCTTAGAGAGTCACTGCAAGCTCTGCTTTAAGGTCACTATGGAAAGTAACCTCATGCATGCTCATCATCTCTTGGCTACCAAACCACCTGAGCTTTGTACACTTTACTAGTAAAACAGCATTCATCCTGCTCCTAGGACCAGCTCACTGGTACAGTAATGTTATTGCTCTACAAGCACTTTTCTAAGTTATTTCCCGTATAGCACTCCTTTTCAGCATCAAATCAGCTACATGAGCACATTCTGAAGCCCCTTCTGCACGTCTCTGCTTCTCCCAGCTGAGACCTGAAAGATCTTCTCAATGCTTGATTGACCTGGTAGACCACCTAATTTCCTGCATTAGCTCTGTATCTGTTGTCATGAGGGGGATTCTCTGGTTTAAGTGCTGGTTTGCACACCAAGTCCCAAAAAATGCCCTAGTGGTATGGCCATTCACATGCTTGTCTTTTTGGAGCCTTCCTAGATGATATTATTAAAGATGATATTAAAGACACCATGGGGAAAACAGCATTTATTATTCCGTGAGCCATTTCACTCAAAAGTCCAAATCCTTCTTTTCTTTGCCTCAAAGTAAAGCTCTTGACCCACAAAGAATGTGTTCAACAAATCTGTTGCATGAAGGTCTGTCCCTATGTTTATCCAAAAAGACTGCTGATGTTTACCAAGTTCTGTCTTGACAACATCACAGAAGGTGAGAGTGTTAATCTTCTCTGTCTACAAGAACGTTTCTATCTATGTAACACATTTTTTGCCTCAAATTTCCCTCTTTTTCCACCATGCTCTTGTGAGTCTTGTACCATCTCAAGATTTTTGGTGTATTTATTTGGCCCTAGAAATTCTATATGGAGTTTTTCAGGTTTTTGAATGATGAGAAATTATGCACACCTCAGTGGGGAACTTAACTTTCAGTTATGGCCATGCATATTTAGCCTTGCCATGGCTTGGTGGGTTTTCACCAAGACCATGGCCTTACTCAGAACCAGGACATCTTTCCCTCTCTTTCTCCACCACATCTTTCTTTCTCTTTCACTACCTCGGCAGCTTATTAGGGCTATATCCTAAAGGAAGCTGCAGACTAGCAATACAGGTGGCCCTTCTCCAGTAGTTAATTGGGCAAAATAATGTAGGCATTTGCCAAATTACATTCTATTTTTAAGGCTTGATCTGTTAAAGACCTACAACTCTCACTGTTACCCAAATGTGGCTTTTCACTGCTAGCTACCTGAACCTGTCTGTCTGTCCAGGAGGGTATAGCATATTAAGAGATGTCAAACCTTATATTGTCCTACCTGCTGGTGGCAAGGCATATACCTAGTTGTCTACTGTCCCCAAAAAACTACTGACTAAAAGGATATTACTATGGGTAAAACATTTCTTTTTATACCTTGACTTCTGTGTTTGGCTGAAAATTTAAGAACTCTTGATATCAATTTAAGTAGTTTGTTGATGATTTTTAAAATAAGCTTATTATCTCTTTCCAGGACCTCTAAAGCCTGTTGGATTTCCTGCCACTAGGGGTCTTCTCAGTAAATTTGGCAGTTATTCATTAACTCCCATCCGTATTCCACTCAAGTAACTTGCAAGGTCAGACTTAATTACTTATTGCCATATATTAAAACATTCTTTAAACCTAGTGAATTGGCCTCTATGGTGGGTAATTAAGGTAGCAAAAATTGTATAGATGTACCATCATCCAGAAATGAATAATCAAAAGGATTGGAAGCCAGATCCCCAGTCAGGCGACCAAAAAATGGGGGCATGTTGGACTATTCCGGTACGATAAACAGAGGTAATAATATGAAGTATATAAAGGCAGTGATAAAAATTAGAATTGTTTTTATTGATGCAGAAGACACAGCAATGGTAATAAAATAAAACATAATAAAAGTACAAGTATATCACCAGTAGGATCATTGGTATACAGTACAACACAAAATCTCAGATATCATATCCTCGACTAGTTTCGCGGACATAAACCGCTTCGTCAGGAGGGAATCTGGAGATGATTTTGGACAAAACAGTCTCAACCTAGCAAATAGAAGATATACAATGAAATTACCAAAATACATAATCAATATAATTATAATCTAGCATCAGTATTCACAAAAAGAGTAATGCAAAGTTCTGGGGGGAAGGGGAGCGAGTCTGCTTACCCAGGTCCCAACAGGTCCCAGGCGCGCGGCCCCACTGCCCAAAGAAGATCTCCCACGGCGACCTGGGGGAGCTAACAAAATGACGGGGGTAATACGCATAAAATACATATTATCAGGTGGTAAGGTAACCTAAATTACCACGCACAGGAGTGAAAACAAAAAATGATGGGGGTGATGCTAGAAGGTAGTGATGAGGGGAGTGGCTTGTGGGGGATATGAAAATTGAGAATGAGGTAGAGAGCGGTCGCAGTTAGCTGCCTCTGTCGGCCTGCATCTCAATACCCCATAACAGGGACAACAACCCCTAAAGAGGGGGAAGGGGGGGGGACTATTGCGGTACTAATAAAGTGAAAATTACAGTACACAAAGGTAGAGAAAGAGGGCAATAAGGTAGTATAAAAATTCCATTTTAATAGAAAACATAATTAAAAAATTGTAACAATATCACATAACAGTTGTAATTTAAAAATGGAAGCAGTCAATACAACCAATTGGATTACAACCCATAGTGTTAGTAGACACAAATAGAGCTTGAATTCTCGACCGGTTTCGCGGTTTTACCGCTTCCTCAGGAGAGCAATATCTGTGGTGCAACATATGATAATTGTAATGAGTATAACACACAAAAAATTTTTTTTCTCCATAGTAACATTGTTAATGCAGCACAAACATTTAGAGAGAATATTACACAATTATATACAATTAGGTAGGGAAAGAATGAGCTCACCCGTTCTACGGCTCCCGGTGGGTATACACGGCCTCAAACGATTCCCCCCGTGGCGGACACAGGGGATGACTAAACAGCCCCTGAATGAATAAATGGGATGGTAAGATAAAAGGGTATGGACTGGAAAATCAATTAGGAGGGAGTAAGAGGTGAGGAGGTGCCATTAGTGTGCCTCTAGGATTGGAAACGTGTGCAGGAAGGGGGGGGGCCAAGGAAGTGTTGAGGAATGGGTAGAAAGTGAATGGACAAAGGGAAGGGAGGAAAAAACAGGGGGAAAGGGGGAGGGGGGGGAAGGAGAAAGGTTAGGGCAAGAAGGGAGGGGGGGGAAAAACGGGGGGGGGGGGAGGGGGAAGAAGGGTGGGAGGCAAAGGGGGGGAGGGGAAGGGAAGGGGGGGGGAAGGAGGGAAGGGGAGGAAAAGGGGGGGGGGGGGAAAGGGAAGGGGAGGGGGGAGGGAAACGGGGGGAGGGGGAGAGGGAGGGAGGGGGGGGGGAAAGGGGGAGGGGAGGGAAAAGGGGGGGGGAAAGTTGGGGGGGAGGGGAAGGAGGAATGGGGAAGGAGGGAGTGGGGGGAAAAAAGGGGAGGGAGGGGGAAAGGACAATGAGGTAAATAGAGTAGGACAGGAGGAGAGTAGGGAAGGATTGCACACAGAGTATAAAGATGGCACTCACCCCTAGGGTACTGATGTGTTGAAACACATGGGTATTAAGCATGAAACCCAGATACAAATTATAAGGTGAACAGCAAAGAGGCCAGCTGCTATTGGATGATAATAGGGATCCCCCAGAACGGCTGTAATAGGGATGTACACTGGCAGCGATTACCATGACAACTGTAACAGTAATAGTCATGGGGTTACAAACAGGGTATAACGAGTAAGGATAAAGTGTACAGGAGGAGAATCTACCTGTAAGCAGGGCAGGTGGGGGGGCGGCAGCACTTACCAGCAACAGAGGTCCTAAATGCATCCTCATCCAGGGGCTGTAGGCTCACATAGCGGCCGTGAATGGCCGCTATAAGAGCACCCCAACCCGGAAGTCAGGGACGGCGTAAGAGGCGGTCCCTGACGTCACCGGGTCTGCCCGTCCGCACTGCGCAGGTGCAGTGTGATGTGCTACTGCGCAAGCGCGCGCTCCAGTAAAGGGGAATCAAGTTCCCAAACAAAGAGACGCAAGCAGCTTTACGGCTGCCAGGGCGGGCATGTGTCCGCCGCCCAGAGGAGACCGAAGGCATAGCAGAGCCACAGGGAACCAACGGGGAAGGTCAAGCAAGCTGCTTGCGTCTCTTTGTTTGGGAACTTGATTCCCCTTTACTGGAGCGCGCGCTTGCGCAGTAGCACATCACACTGCACCTGCGCAGTGCGGACGGGCAGACCCGGTGACGTCAGGGACCGCCTCTTACGCCGTCCCTGACTTCCGGGTTGGGGTGCTCTTATAGCGGCCATTCACGGCCGCTATGTGAGCCTACAGCCCCTGGATGAGGATGCATTTAGGACCTCTGTTGCTGGTAAGTGCTGCCGCCCCCCCACCTGCCCTGCTTACAGGTAGATTCTCCTCCTGTACACTTTATCCTTACTCGTTATACCCTGTTTGTAACCCCATGACTATTACTGTTACAGTTGTCATGG